>NC_090767.1:22927056-22928865 GCF_036898095.1 Palaemon carinicauda
AAAACTAAAAATCATAATAGTCCAGAAGAGACTTACCCGGAATTTTTTGTAGAAGCTCGTCATGCCCTGAAAGGAAAGTGTAGATTTGATCAATCATTTTGAGTGAAGAGAATAAGAATTAGAGGGAAACACATATATATAAATAAATTCTGTCTCTAAATGATGATTTCAAATCTATCAAAAGAGAAGCAAGAAGAAGACGGAAAGAACTTATTCGTGAATGTCAAGGAAAAATAGAACGTAGTATATGCAATGAAAATACAACTATTTCAAACGTAGTTTAGGCTCTTGAACATAATTGGTGCACAACAAGAAGTCACAGGACACAAATTCTTTTCCATAGGGAATTTTCACGAACATAGAAGGCCTTATTCTTTCTCATCCTTTTATCTACCTCATTCCCCTTTCACCACTTACCCAATCCCTCAACTTCCATTCTCAGTCTATGACTATTTACTATCTAATGACCTCACATTATACTAGTGGCAAAAATGTCGTAAATATATTAATCTATATATTAATATATATATATGTTATATATATTATATGTATATATATGTATGTACACACACACACACACATATATATATATATATATATATATATATATATATTATATGTATATATGTATATATATATATATATATATATATATATATATATATATATATATATATATATGTACATACATATATGTATATTTATATATTATATGTATATATATACATATATATATATATATATATATATATATATATATATATATATATATATATATATATATATATATATATATATATATATATATATATATATATATATATATATATATATATATATATATATATATCAAGTAACCTGGAAAGCCTTACTCACGAGAGAGTGAGGTATGATCTATAGGAGCAAGATTACACAAACCTTATATCTCACTAAAGAGGAAGCATCATCTCCACGCCGCCAAACTCTTAGCAACAGTTGCAATCTCTCTAAAGACACATCCTCATAATATTTTCCCCCATACACTGAGAATAATTAGGTGTTGTTATTGGTTACGAGGAACTACTTGTGTAAACATAGTTTAAAATAGTTCAGTTTCAAGTATAGATAGTGAGTAATGATAAAAAAGTAACAGATAATATTATCTAAATCTAAGAAAAGTAATGACTTGGACTGTTGATTCTGCTAAATAGACATTAACTCGGTCAAGATCTCTGAAATAGTATTCATCAAACACAGATCTCCCATTAAGGGCTATGAGTGATTGACCAAATAGATACACTTTTTAAAAGCAAACTACAGATCCTAGGATTTCAACTTGAAAGTAAAAGGCCAACACTTTGGTTAGATTCCCTGCAATAATACTTAGAAACGATCCACTAACTCCTCTCTGGTGAACTTTGTACACAAGAATTATATGATTCATATGATCAAAGGCAGCACAAAAATTCTGACAACAATCAATGAAAAATTATAAATAAATAAAGCCCTGATAGAGAGGGAGGAAGATAATTAGCTGGCGAGGTGGAGTGAAGGATGCTATAGAACTATATCAATGCTTTAAGTGTATATAAACTGACCTTGTGCCAAAGAGATGACTCCAGATATCTCCTCGTGAACATAAGACTTGATCTCTTCATTTGCTGGGAAGAAGAAAATAATCCCTTGAACAACATATTATAAGTTTGCTATCTTCTTCTTTCACTGATCAATGAAGAACACAAAGATATGACTCCACTCCACCATGGGATTAAAAAACCAAATGAACAAGAACAAAATCAGCAAATATATTGATGATGTTAATCATACAAG
>NC_090767.1:22929365-22934365 GCF_036898095.1 Palaemon carinicauda
AAAGGGTTTCCAAACTTATAGATCAGACAGAAAAAATAGGAATCAAGGGGGAACCGCAATATATGGAAGAGACATAAATCAAGGAAAAGTATGTGAAAAATACAGCAACACAGAATGTGAATTGATTGCGGTAGAATTTGAATTTGAAAAACTAATGAATATTGTAGTTTACAGACCCCAAACACTAAGGAGTTTGACATAATAATAGAAAAAATAGATGGTATATGTAGAAACCATAAAGACTGGAATATACTCCTATCCGGAGATTTTAACTTTCCTTTCGTGGATTGGAAAGAACGGATAGAAGAAAGTGGTTGTATGTATACATATAAAAAAGATAGTAATAGTAGCGCAGAAGATAAGAGGCAATTTGAAAAGCTTCAAGATATGCTATTAGAACATAATATGCAACAAATAAACCACATTCCAACAAGAAAGGAAAATGTCCTAGATCTAGTATTTGTGAATGAGGTGAATTATGTTAAAGAAATAATAGTGTATAACACGGGAATTTCAGACCACAATGTCATAGAATTGATAGTTCATTCCAAAGCAAGTGATCACAGAATTAATAAAAACACAAAACTTTGGGAAGGATATGGAAAATATAACTTTTACAGTAAGAATATAAAATGGTCAGAAATAAATGAAGAACTGGATAAAGAATGGAAAAATGTATTTATAAGTGATAATATACAGGTAAATAGGGATATACTGTACAAATACTGGAGAAAATTGTTGAAAAATATGTACCGAAAAAAAAACAATAAACAAAAGACCTGCATACCAAGAGACAGAAGGATCTTATTTCAGAAAATTAAAAAGTGGAAGAAAAATCTTGCAAAAGAAAAAAATGTGTGGAAAATGAGGGAAATAAAATGTAAGATAGAAAATGCAGAACAAAAGATTATACAGTCGAAAGAAAATGAAAAAAGGGACTTAGAGAAAGGACACTTCAAAATATAAAAGAAACCCCAAAGTACTTTACTCCTATGCAAAAAAGATGAATAAAAGGAGAATAGAAATAGGCCCTCTAAGAATTGAAGGACGGCTAACGAATGAAAAAAAGGAAATATGCAACATATTAGCAGAAAAATATAAGAGTGAGTTCACGCCAAGAATTGCGAATGAGAATAATGAAACAGAAATGAGAGAAGAAAATGTTGAATATCTAACGGATATAGATATTAATGAAGCAGATATTGTCACGGCTATAAACGAAATTAAAAATGGATCGGCAGCCGGACCAGATGGAGTTCCAGCGATTTTGTTAAAAAAAACTGCAAACACTATCGCGAAGCCACTTGCAATACTGCTAAGACAGAGTATAGATATGAGCGAGATATATGTTAAACATAAATTAGCTTATATAACCCCTATCTTCAAAAGTGGATCAAGACTAGAGGCAAGCAATTATAGACCTGTTAGTCTAACATCACATATTATGAAAGTGTATGAGAGGGTAATAAAAAAGAAAATAATGAACCATTTGGTCAAAAATAATTTGTTTAATATGGGTCAACACGGTTTCGTACCTGGAAAAAGTACACAGACCCAACTGATAGCTCACTATGAAAACATATACAATAATATGATATATGAAAAAGACACAGATGTGATCTATCTAGATTTTGCAAAAGCCTTTGACAAGGTAGACCATAACATATTGGAGAAAAAAATGAGAAAGCATAATATTGTGGGAAAGATAGGGAAAATGGGTAAAAGAATTCCTGCAAAACAGAAAACAGATAGTGGTTGCAAATGACGAGAAATCAGATGAAGCCCAGGTAATATCTGGTGTGCCCCAAGGTACGGTATTAGCTGCACTGCTATTTGTTATTATGATCTCAGACATAGACTGTGATGTTGAAAACTCCTGTAGAGAGAAGTTTCGCCGATGACACAAGAATAAGTAGAGAAATTACTTGTGATGAAGATAGGAACTCACTACAAAGAGATCTAAACAAAATATATGAATGGGCGGAGATAAATAGGATGGTATTTAACTCCGATAAATTTGAATCAATAAATTATGGAAACAGAGAAGGAATGGTGTATGCATACAAGGGACCTAATAATGAGACAATCACAAACAAGGAAGCAATTAAAGACCTTGGTGTAATTTTAAATAGGAATATGTTATGCAACGACCAAATAGCAACACTGTTGGCTAAATGTAAAGCAAAAATGGGTATGTTATTCAGACACTTTAAAACAAGAAAAGCTGAACACATGATTATGCTTTAACAAAACTTATGTGCGTAGTACACTCGAGTACTGCAATGTGATATGGTACCCACACTACCAAAAGGATATTGCGCAAATAGAGAGTGTACAAAGGTCCTATACTGCTAGAATAGAAGAAGTTAAGGACCTTGATTACTGGGAAAGACTGCAATTTTTAAAACTATAGAGTCTAGAAAGGAGAAGAGAACGCTACATGATAATACAAGCATGGAAGCAAATAGAAGGAATTGCTGAAAACATCATGGAGCTTAAAGTATCAGAAAGAGCAAGCCGAGGTAGATTAATAGTGCCAAAAAGCATTCCAGGTAAACTGAGAAAAGGCGCACAGGACATTAATCCACAACGCACCAGCATCGATAATGCAGCGACTATTTAATGTGCTGCCAGCTCATCTAAGAAACATATCAGGAGTGAGCGTAGATGCGTTTAAAAATCAGCTCGATAAATACCTAAGATGCATCCCAGACCATCCAAGACTGGAAGATGCAAAATACACTGGAAGATGTATTAGCAACTCTCTGGTGGATATACGAGGTGCCTCACACTGAGGGACCTGGGGGAACCCAAACAAAAAATAAGGCAATAAGGTAAGGCTCTCTCTGGGAGGGTGGTGATGGTGGGAGATTCTTTCTCCTGTCACCCTCTCTCTCTGGTTCTGGGAGGGTGGTGATGGTGGGGAGATTCTTTCTCTCTCTCTCTCTCTCTCTCTCTCTGGGTCTGGGAGGGTGGTGATGGTGGGAGATTCTATCTCCTGTCACTCTCTCTCTCTCTGGGTCTGGAGGGTGGTGATGGTGGGAGATTATCTCTCTCTCTCTCTCTCTCTCTCTCTGGGTCTGGAGGGTGGTGATGGTGGGAGATTTTCTCTCTCTCTTTCTCTCTCTCTCTCTGGGTCTGGGAGGGTGGTGATGGTGGGAGATTCTTTCTCCTGTCACTCTCTCTCTCTGGGTCTGGGAGGGTGGTGATGGTGGGAGATTCTCTCTCTCTCTCTCTCTCTCTCTCTCTCTCTCTCTGGGTCTGGGAGGGTGGTGATGGTGGGAGATTTCTCTCTCTCTCTCTCTCTCTCTCTCTCTCTCTCTCTCTCTCTGGGTCTGGGAGGGTGGTGATGGTGGGAGATACTCTCTCCTGTCACTCTCTCTCTCTCTCTGGGTCTGGGAGGGTGGTGATTGTGGGAGATTCTCTCTCTCTCTCTCTCTCTCTCTGGGTCTGGGAGGGTGGTGATGGTGGGAGATTCTTTCTCCTGTCACTCTCTCTCTCTGGGTCTGGGAGGGTGGTGATGTTGGGAGATTCTCTCCCTCTCTCTCTCTCTCTCTCTCTCTCTCTCAGGGAGGGTGGTGATGGTGGGAGATTCTTTCTCCTGTCACTCTCTCTCTCTGGGTCTGGGAGGGTGGTGATGGTGGGAGATTCTCTCTCTCTCTCTCTCTCTCTGGGTCTGGGAGGGTGGTGATGGTGGGAGATTCTATCTCCTGTCACTCTCTCTCTCTCTGGGTCTGGGAGGGTGGTGATTGTGGGGAGGTTCTCTCTCTCTCTCTCTCTCTCTCTCTCCCTCTCTCTCTCTCGCTCTCTCTCTCTCTCTCTAGGTCTGGGAGGGTGGTGATGGTGGGAGACTCTTTCTCCTGTCACTCTCTCTCTCTGGGTCTGGGGTGGGTGGTGATGGTGGGAAATTCTTTCTTCTCTCACTCTTTTTTTCTGGGTCTGGGAGGGTGGTGATGGTGGGAGATTCTCTCTCTCTCTAGGTCTGGGAGGGTTGTGTTGGTGAGAGATTCTCTCTCTCTCTGGGTCTGGGAGGGTGGTGATGGTGGGAGATACTCTCTCTCTCTCTCTCTCTCTCTGGGTCTGGGAGGGTTGTGATGGTGGGAGATTCTTTCTCTCTCTGGGTCTGGGAGGGTTGTGATGGTGGGAGATTCTCTCTCTCTCTGGGTCTGGGAGGGTGGTGATGGTGGGAGATTCTTTCTCCTGTCACTCTGTCTCTCTGGGTCTGAGAGGGTGGTGATGGTGCGAGATTCTCTTTCTCTCTCTCTCTCTCTCTCTCTCTCTGAGTCTGGGAGGGTTGTGATGGTGGAAGATTCTCTCTCTCTCTGGGTCTGGAGGGTGGTGTTGGTGGGATATTCTTTCTCCTGTCACTCTGTCTCTCTGGGTCTGGGAGGGTAGTGATGATGGGAGATTCTCTCTCTCTCTGGGTCTGGGAGGGTGGTGATGGTGGGAGATTCTCTCTTTCTCTATCTCTCTCTCTCTCTCTCTCTCTCTCTCTCTGGGTCTGGGAGGGATGTGATGGTGGGAGATTCGTCTCTCTTTCTGGGTCTGGGAGGGTGGTGAAGGTGGGAGATTCTTTCTCCTGTCACTCTCTCTCTCTTGGTCTGGGAGAGTGGTGATGATGGGAGATTCTCTCTCCCTCTCTCTCTCTCTCTCTCTCTCTCTCTGGGTCTGGGAGGGTTGTGATGGTGTGAGATTCTCTCTCTCTCTGGGTCTGGGAAGGTGGTGATGGTGGGAGATTCTCTCTCTCTCTCTGGTCTGGGAGGGTGGTGATGATGGGAGATTCTCTCTCTTTTTATCTCCCTCTCTCTCTCTCTCTCTCTCTCTCTCTGGAAGGGTGGTGATGGTGGGAGATTCTTTCTCCTGTCACTCTCTCTCTCTGGGTCTGGGAGGGTGGTGATGGTGGGAGATTCTTTCTCCTGTCACTCTCTCTCTCTGGGTCTGGGAGGGTGGTGATGGTGGGAGATTCTCTCTCTCTCTATGGGTCTGGGAGGATGTGATGG
>NC_090767.1:22939365-22941865 GCF_036898095.1 Palaemon carinicauda
CTCTCAGTCTCTCTGGGTCTGGGAGGGTGGTTTTGGTGGGAGACTCTCTCTCTCCCTCTCTCTCTCTCTCTCTCTCTCTCTCTCTCTTTCTGCATCTGGGAGGGTGGTGATGGTGGAAGATTCTCTCTCTCTCTCTCTCTCTCTCTCTCTCCTCTCTCTCTCTCTCTCTCTCTCTCTCTCTCTCTCTCTCTCAGTAGTAATTCTCAAACATGGTGAAACAGGTTGATTGTTTGTAGGAACAGAAGCAAAAACAATCTGGAAAATAATCATAGTGGAAATAATATCATAAATATTATTGATAATGATAAGGAGATCTCAAACTATGATGGGGGGATCATGTAAAGTGTTTAGCTGTGACAAAGTTTTTTTTTTATATAATTTGTGGTTTTCAATGTCTTGTATACATAGATAGTAACAATTTTCTATGATTTAAGAGCTATTTTATTCCATAAAATTACACTTTTTAGAAAACTAGAGATGTTTGGACAATTGATTCGATTCCTAAGTTTTTCAAACACGATTGTCCTATCTTATGATTAGAATTCGGAGCTGTGAAAGCATGTCAAGGAGACTATGAGTGCAAGCGGGATATTATTATTATTATTATTATTATTATTATTATTATTATTATTATTATTATTATTATTATTATTATTATTATTATTATTATTATTTTATTATTATTATTCTTTTTCTTTTTTCTTTTCTTCTTTTTATTTCTATTATTATTATTATTATTATTATTATTATTATTATTATTATTATTATTATTGCCAGTGTTGTGGCTATTATTCTTCTTATTCTTCCTCTTATTCTTTTTCTTCTAGTTATTATTATTATTATTATTATTATTACTATCTAGTTTTCAATCGCTAATAACTTCGTCTATTTCAACTTGGCGCAAAGCAAAAATGATTTAAAACGATTGTTCTTCGCTATTTTCACAAACCGCTGGATCAGTTGCCTTATTTGCTGGATATACCTTAGGCCAGGGTCTAGGGCCTGCGCAAGTCTGGGCCAATTCTGCTCAATAGTTCATGACTTTAAAAATGGCTGCCACATTTAGGAAGAGGCTAACTCTGAAAATACTTTGACAATTTGAACCAAATTTGGTGGACATGAAAATTGCAATATAAATGACCTTGGCTTTGACCACAAGGTCATAGGACAATTTTTTTGAAAAAAATTTTGGTTTTAAAAATTTTTGAAAAATCTAGTGTGCTGGACAGTCCGATTTCATTAAAAAATGTATCTGTTCGTGAGTAGTAAGGATTAGGTGGTCTTCCAAGGCGACCGAGACAGTAATACACTGGTTACCTGGTTAAAAACTGTACTTTAAGACTCTTTGTAGACTTATGTTTTCAATATCCCTAAAAGCATATTATTGGGAAATTGTGTGGGAAGTTCTCTCTAATATTTGCTTCAGAAATTCTGATGTTCTCTAGTTATTATTATTATTATTATTATTATTGACTCAGTAATATTTTTGTATCACCTAGAAAAAATGCAGTTGAAATTTTTACTCGAATTCTATATGTCCAAATATTTCATTTCCTTTTGAAGTTTTCGAGATTTTTTTGGTAGATCATAATTTTCCTTTTAATTGTTTCAACTCTAATCTTTTACTTACGATTTTGCCTTCAATTTGACTTTTTTTTCTTTTCCTTTTGAGCTTATATAAAGTTATATTTCTCTCTCTCTCTCTCTCTCTCTCTCTCTCTCTCTCTCTCTCTCTCTCTCTCTCTCCCGGTAACATTTAATGTTTATTTTACTCAAAGCTTCTTATTCTAGTAGAATTTTGTTCCATTTATTTATTTCGATGCCACAACCTTTTTTTTTCTAAAATATTAGAAAAAAAATTCCCTCTGAATATCATTCAGAAAAATGAATGGCAGCTGGTGAGCACTGGACAGTGGCCGGGCTTCCGACTTCCCTTTCTTCTATTTTCTGTTACCTACTTAACCACAAACACATGTTCCTCCTATTGAAACTAACCACCCATTTCCCATTCACCAATCAAAGCTGTCCTTCTTAATTCAACCAATAATATGGTTGCCTCGTTTCAATTTCTGATTCATACCCGTAAAACTTATGTTGTCAAATGAAAGATGAATTCATCACTTTTAGAATTATTTGAATGAATTATGTTAGACAAATTGTTTGGGAGGATGTTGATTAAACCTATGACTTTTTGGCCCTGATTGCAAACAACTAGAGTTGACTAACTACCAGGTATTTAATTATGTTCTTTGGTCTAGACCGACTCTTGAGGTAAGATACACCGTTATGGAATAACTGTTGAGATATAGAGAGATAATGAAGAGAAAATCTGAAGATGAGTCTAGAACTACATATAACAGCAGCTCAATATCTTGTTAAGATTGAACCACTAATCACAAGAGAGTTATGAAGGATCGATTAGGGGCAGATAAGTAGATCTTCTCTCACTGTATCTTAAACTCATCATAGATAAGCAAATAAAAACTATAAAATCTTGCAA
>NC_090767.1:23275315-23295315 GCF_036898095.1 Palaemon carinicauda
TGTTTGGTTTATTCAGTGGTCTTGTGGCATGTCCCACAGTTATGTGTTCTACTCGAGATTTGTTGAGGGCGGCTTCTTCCAACTTATAATCTCGCAGAACCTATCATTGGATTTATGGTTTCAGTTACTGTTCAAACAGCTAGCCTCAAGTTTATACTCTCCATAGAAAGGTCTGGAACAGAGGCTACACATTTTTTTTTTTATTTCTGCAAACATTAGAAGTGTGTATAAATCTGGAACACTTGAAACATTTTAGGGGCTTCTATTTGAAAGGTCGAACTTTTAATTCTTCCATTTTCATTAAAGATGTGGAAAGGTATATCAGCATCCTGGAAAGTAAGGATAATCATCGACATCCCAGGATCCTTATGAATATTCTACTCTGATAAGAGGGCCTGCTGGCTAATGTCGATTTTTATGACAGGACTTTGTCATTCATACCACTTAATAAGGAGATTTAGGACATCTCCAAACTGCATAGAATTTTTGCCTCTGACCTCCGGTTTCGCGACACCAGGCCGATTTATCCTGAAAATTATTCTTTTTTCAAATTCTATCCCATCCCTTGATAATTATTACTAAGATCTGTGATTACTATCCTATATAGACCTCATATAGACCTCCAATAACGTAAAAATTAGTGAATATCAGAGGGCGTTCAAAGCTTTTCTTTGTATTTTTATAAGGGCAATATTAATTAATCATGATTATTATGAGTTTTATGTCCCTTTTTGGCTATTGATAAATGAAAACAATGGTAACATATCATAATTTACTCATAAACAGAGATCCTTTGGCCTAATTTGATGCTTCTTTTGCTCGTGTTAGGAAAGGCAGTCCCTTCTCCTTCCACAGAACGCTCTCTCTCTGCACGACAGATATTTCCCTCTTCTGAACTCTTAATAGAGCAAATTTTCTTCTTCCTTATGTTAGCAAGATGTTGAAATTGTCTTTTCCTCTTGGAAATGATAAAATTCTTGCCTGAAACGAAAAAAACAAGCGTAAAATCCATTGAATGTCAGAGATCAAAATCAGACATATACTCTCAGGTTTTTGGTAGGACTGAATAGCAAAGGGTATAATACATCATTTGTGACTCGTGTAAGTTATAAAGATGCCATTATACGAAAGTTCTTTTACATTGAAATGTGATAATTATCAAAATTTACGATATCAGAAGCAATACAGCATTTTCTTGTAGGGAACAATGTTTAGGGTTTACTGAGTTACTTTTGATTCTTTGGCTAAGTCTTGGACGATGGCCTGGAAATGAAGAGACGGGCAAGAGCTAGTAGTCCTGAAGAATATGAGATGTGAATACGCAGTCCCACCTGAGGCACAACAAAGATATGATAAAGAGTTGCAGGAGTGGATACAGCGTGGCTGACTGCCAAAGGCTTAATTCCGTTGATGGCCGTTATCCAGACTAGTTAGGATAAGGTGAAGCTGGTGATGAACTTTTTTGAGGTCAATACTTACATTGACGTCCGTACAGGAGATAAATATGTATGCTCAGACAAGCTACGTGAATGGCGAAAAATGGCTGTCAATGTAACATTGATTGATCTTGCCAAGTTTTATTTGCAAATATGAGATATATTTGGAGGTAATATGTATTGCCCAACAAGGTTTGGATTTGCCTTAAATGTTGTCTCACTGGTGATGAAAGCAGTGATTAATAAAGTGTTGGAACAGAATGCAGTAGTGTGTGATGGTACTACGTACGCATATGTAGATGATGTAATAGTTCGTGAAGATACGGAAGTAGTGATATATGTAATTATTCATTTGGAGAAATATGGGCTGTTATCTAAGCAGCTTGGAAACATGCAGAAATGCACGCGAGCATTTGGACTGCAGGTGTGGGGAGAGAAGGGCAAGTTGCAGTGAGGCATGAAATGTAATATGTCAGAGGTACCGGACCAATTGACCCGTGGCGATGTGTTTTCCGTTTTGTGTGTGGATGGCTGCGATTGGAAAATGGGGTGATACAGTGAACGATACAATTGCTGCTGTGAGGACAAGTGATCCTGCAAGAAGTCGAAGTGATTTTGGTAAAAGGTCTGTGACACTCTGGGTTGATGCGAGTTCATTGGCCTTGGGCGCTGTGGTAGAGATCAATAGATATTTGGTAGAGGATGTATGCTGGCTCAGGAAGGATGAAGCCGGGCATATTAATATTGGAGAGTATGATGCATTATTAAAAGGAATGAAACTTTTGGTAGCATGGGAAGTGAAAGAAGCAGGAAAAAAAAGGGACTCTGCAACTGTGCATCGGTGGATATCACAGGGATTGACAGGAAAGAGCCAATTAAAATTAAATGCAGCTAATGATTATCAATTCAGCGAAGGGTTAAAATAGTGACTGCTATAGTAGAGGAGAACAGGTTACAAGTATTCATATCACTTTTCCCTTCTCATAAGAACAAGGCTTACTGGTTGACTCGAGAACCAGAGAGATGATTGAGAAAGTGATATGCGATGCCATTGATATGTGCTGCTGTGAGAGATACAGTGTACAATTTGGTAAGACGGGTGTAGCATGAGGTAAGACACACGGGGGTGCAATGAACTCAGTATTTTGCACAGACACAGGATGCAACAGGTAGCCGTCGACAAGTTCATGATGTGGTAAAAGGTTGCGAAGTGTGTAAGTCCATTTACCCTGCAACAGTGCAGTGAAGTAATGGAAGCTAGGGTGTACGTCAAGTATAGCAGCGGCTAGGTATGGATATAGCACACTATCGTGGGCAGCATTACCTGGTAGTCATAGATTTTGGTCCATCACAGTTTGCTATATGGCGCCGGATGCGAATGCAAACTAGCAAGTTGTGATGGAGCAACAAGAAAATATCTTCTTTGAACGAGGAGCCCTGAAAGAAATTCTGACAGATAATGACATAGCCTTTAAAAGCACTAAGTTTCTAATGTTCACTGATAAGTGGGATGTAAATGTGAGGTTCAGGTGTGCTTATGTAACATTAGGTAATTGTGTGACAGATAGATGTCATAAGACAGTGAATGTGATAGATTTGAGGAAATTGCGTTCAATAGGCGAGACTATGTATCTCTATAATATCAAACCACAAGATGACTGTGAGTAAGAGACTGCTCCTGCAATTTGCTCTATCGATATGTTGTGAGGTTGCGTGGTGTCGGTGACACGGTACGAGAGCAACAGGCTGCCACAAGAGCATATAAAATCAAGTGAACACCGTGAAACACAGTTTGGAATAGGGAAAGTTACGGTCGTTCTTTTACCTCAAGCAGTAGAGGTGGATGGATTACTGCGGCATGTACGAGACCTAAGATCACGGATTTGTACATATGTAGTATATAGCGAGTATAATGACCATGAAGATGATGATTGTGATTGGTTTGTGGATCCACCCCTACCAACAATACAATATGATGTTCATGAAACAGTAGCGAAGGAAATACAACAGGTATTAGGAAATGATCAGCATGAGGATCCCCGAAGGTCTGCATGTATTGTGGCGCATACAAAAGTGTATAGACAGTGAATGAGTTCAATCATAGGGGAGTGTGGTTGTGAACTAAAAACTGCATTGGGATTGGGAGACAGTTAACAGAGAAAAGAACCATTGTGCCTGCGCAGAGACAGGAGGGAAGGCGGTATGGCGAAAGGATTGATAGATGGAAGAGTGCAGTGCACACGAGTAAAGACGAATTAAAACTTTACAGTGATACAGGGAGAAGTGTATGAGTAGTAAATTGGGGTGATAGCTTAGTTAAAGAAGAAGAGCAGAGTGAGTAAATGACGTTGGTAGACATAGTGGTGAGAATAAAGGATAAGGGAATGAGCAGCTAGTTGGAAAGGATTGCACCACGTGGAAGAAGGTGGTTGAGCCAGCGAATGAAAGGACAGGCCTTGGACAAGTAAGTTACACAATCACAAAATTTCTGTTTACCTCGATGCATCATAGTACTTTCGTAGTGCTCAGTGTAGTAACAATGTTATTCTTTGAAACATTTCTCATCTTTTACAATATGTATTTCACTGTTGCAAGGTACGGATGACAGAATAACACCTTGTAGTTTTGTCACGACATATGGGACAGGATTGTTTACATCATGGTAAGGGAAAGACCAACGTTGCCATGCGCTGCTGCTAGGCGATAAAGTTGAAATCATATAATTACGAAGAAATCTCAGAATCTCAGAAATAAACCATTATAAGATTTAACTTATCACTCACCATCTTCAAAAGTTCATCCACATGACGAATATCTTTTATGAATTTATTTTGTTATAGGCTGGCTCGCTTGCAAGCTTGTTAGATTGTCCAGCCTTGTCCTTGAGACAGGCTCTTGGTTTAGCCCACCATAGTTTATCATGATAGGAACTGATTAAACTTATAAAAACGCAAACACTATTGCAGTTGGTTCCAATACTAGAATTAATAGGATGTAAAAAAAAATTCTCTATATGTCATTATAAAACCAATATTTATTTACTAAGTTCATATCATTAAATTTTAATTTTAACTTTTTTTTTGTCATCAGGATATATTTTGAACATTTCAGAATTACATAATGTTTCAAAAAAAATATATATGCTATGAAGAATGTCACGAAAGCTATTAAATTTACAAAGTAAAGGGACTTCCAGGATTACACTGCCTACTAGCTTGTAGAGTTGTAACATGTTTGCCTTGCATTGGCATGTAGGCATATCAATCCCCGCCCAGGACAGTAAGTTTAAGCTGTTTATTTATTTAGTCATATGTGGAGTATTTGAGGTCTCTACACGGAAGATAAAGCTTTTTCCTAGAATGAAGTTTATGAACTTTATCACCAAAGTTATTGTTAGGGTGTTGTTCCCTTCAGTGATTATATAGTGCTCCTATTCCCTTCAGCTAAGTCTTTGTTGTATGTTATAGAGAAGAAAAGTTTATTCCCACTCAGATTCACTGAAATAGAAAATCTCCTGAGTAAAATTATCCTATCGTATACTTTTGTATTAAAAACCACTCTAAAGAAATAGGTATTGCTACTATAATATTTATTATGTAAGCTCAAATACATTTTTGTATTCGATATAATGTTTTAGTGATAACTAGAATAGTCTTATGTGTTGTTAATATGCTTCAAGATATATTTCCCCTAACATTAGACATTTTGTGTATTTTTGTACTCAGGCTATATCTTTTGTGTAAAACTCTGGGATCATGTTATATATTGTCCGAATATAAGAGTAGTTCAAGGATAAGGTTCTGCTATGATTACCCGAACTTACGCAAGACATGAGCTGCGGGTTAGTTCAACATTTATGCTACTGTCTTTCTCAGCATATCCAGTTCAATGCAGTTGGGACTCAGAAAGTAATAGAAGGATATTTTCAAGCAATGTGTTGTCACTCATCCTTTCCAAAAAATATGGAAAACGGTGTTCTATATATGATAAAAATATTGCAGCCGAAGCCGAAGGATAAGGATAGGGAAGGGGGAAAAGAGGAGTACCCCTGGATACAATCCATTTTATAGTCTGAAGGAAGAATTAAGGAAAAGGGAGAAAAGGAAAATTAGTTCCTACTCAGATTCATTGAATTAAGAATCCTCAAGAGTAGAATTATGCTATCGTATGCTTTTGTATTAATAACCACACTAATGGAAGAGGTATTGTTATCTAAATATTTTGTTGAAGGCTCATATACTTTTTCATATTATATGTAATGTTCGAGAGATAACTAGAATAGTCCTATGTATTGTTAATATGCTCCATGATATATTTCCCTTAAAATTACAAATTTTGTGTTTTGTTAAACTTACGCTTAATTTTTTTGTGTAAAACGGTATATCTTCTCAAAATATAAGAGTAGTTTACGGTGGGCTTCGGGTTCGACATTTCTAAGTCTTTCCGGTTCAATGCAGTTGGAACTCAGATAATAAAAATTATTATAGTTTGTCATATCAATATTGGAAATTTTTGAAAACTGATTCTTCTGATAAAAGTATGAACATTATCTCATTTGTTTCTATTCATTTAAGCTAATGACAAAAATAATGAATATATTTTTTTTTCAAATTTGATAGGATATAAAAAATTTACAATCATATTCTATTAAGATTTTTTTTTGGGGGGAGGGAAGGTTTATATTATTGGATTTTTATTTTTAACTGTTTTTTTATCATTAAGAAGTATTTGGAATACTTCAAAATTGTAGAGCAACTAACAGAGCAATGGGACTTCAAGGATTATCTTAATTTTTCTATTTAGGATATACTATCTCACATATTCAATCTTCAATCTTGATTTTTCTTAATGTTTTACACGAGGTAGTCGGTAATCTCAATTATCTTTATATTCTTTTTCCTTAACTTTTGAAAGTCCTCGTGATAAGAGAAAAGCGAAGCCGTGGTTGGGCAAGTCGTCCATTTCAACATTTTGTCCTCTTTGGGTTACTTTGACAAACGAACATCTGAAAACTTATAGATTGAATTCTCTAAAATTCAAATCTCATTCTATTTGAGTGTTTATATGTTGGTAATATAATCATCTTGGTACGGGACAGTTATACCCGAGATAGTGAAGAGTTAATGAACTTACAGTATATGTTTTTTTTCTTTTGGTTTGAATGTGAAGATTCATATCATAACTTCCAATCCATCGCCTTCGTCAATATTGTCTAGATTAACGTAAATTCCTGTTCAGTATTTCACTGGGATCCCTGAAATAGTTCTTGAGAGTGAGATGTCTTTAGATATGTGCCAACAAAACATTTAGACCAACCTCAGAGAAACCAGACGTTTTCTCTGCCTGAAGAGATCACAGTTAATGTTAACTCCTCTTGCCTACCTCTGCTCTAGAATACCAGGAATAACAGATGGCCATAACTTGCAAAAGGTGGAGATCATTGCCACCCACTGCTGCTCCGTGGTTCAGGAGTGTACACTTCTTAATTTTCCATATTAGCAGGGAGTAAGATACCTCAAAAACCATATCAGTGTAAAAGTTCCTAAGCAAGTTTTCATTATCAAACGCAAGCAGTGGTAAGGAGAGTGGTGTGGTGTTGGCGGGTGGGAAACAACTGCGGAAGGTTAACAAATAAACCTGAAAGAAAACTCGAAGTTGAAATTTTACTTTCAATTATCAAATAGGTCAACAGTAGTTTATACGAAAAAAATATCGGGAAGTTAAATCTCTAATTGTCAGTACACAACATACATTATTATTTAGGACTAATAATTATAAAAAAATTTCAGATATCTTTTTAAGAAGCCGATATATATTTTATTTTATTTTTTTACACTTCCCCAAAAGCCTTCAGTCATATATACCTTAAACCTGAATATGATTGAATGTAAAACTTATATATAAACAAAAAACCAGTCACCATCGTACATAGTTCATTTTGTGTATATATGATGCTTGTATCTTCGCTCTTCCCCCGCACTAAAAAGAACCTGAACAAACATGCCTTTTTTTCTAACCATTAACGGTGTCGGTTTTGAGCGTGAAGTTTCCTGTTGCATTGAGCTTCTGTTTATAAAGGAAAGTGTTCTATAATAAACTCACTCAGTTGCTTTCATCCTGTCTTTGAGTCACAACCTTCTCTCGGCCCGTCACATTGGTGACCCAGGAAGTTTACTCTCTCCTTCTGGCTTCCACCACCCCTCGCACCTCCGTCATTGGTACTATGGTAGACTCTACGGAAGTTAATGCTGCGGCTCCCCCATTGAAACTTTCGTCATTCGCCAGCGGAGAGGCGTTTGCTTGGTTTCAGTGCGCAGAAGTCCAGTTTCGCATCAAGGGCGTGACTCGCTCAACCACCAAACCAGATTATGTTCTCGCGGCGATACTCGATGACACCTTCCCGGAAATATCCGACTGGCTTTGTGAACAAGAAGACACCACAATAGCGTATGACGCCCTCAAAACATACCTTTTGCAGCAGTACTTGCCATCGCCAGCCGCTCGTATAGCAAAACTCTTTAGGCTCTCGCAACAACTGTTGGGGGACCAAAGGGCTTCGCTCACCCTCAGGAAAATGACCAGTATCGCTCGCTTGGGACCTGCCACAGACGGTTCCCCTCATTAGGTGAACCTACTTCGTGCCCTTTGGGTACATCGTTTACCCAGACCTATACGCGATGCCATACCCGATGTCAATAGTTTACCCATAAAGGACTTGATGTCCCGCTGTAAGGATTCTAACTGGTTTAATCAGCTTCCCTGGGTCCTCCTGGGACTAGGGACCAATCCTAAAGACGCCCTCGACGTCTCGGCTGCTGTAATGGTGTATGGCGACTTTTGCGTCGTCACAGTCAATTTTTTTTCCTTCTATAACCTGCTCCGACGATCTCCAGTGCATATGTCACGTCGTGGGAAAATTTAGTCCATGCCGTAAGAATCACAAGCCCCCAGCGAAGCATCACATACCGACAGATTTGCACTCTGCAACGCACGTCTTCCTGCGCAACGACACTAGTAAGCCATCGCTAACCCCCCCTTACACGGCCCCTTTCCTTTTAATCTGACGCAGTTCGAAAGCATTCCTACTAAACATTCGTGACAAAGAAGACTGGGACTCCATTGATCGTCTAAAACCTGCTTATCTCCTGCCAGATGACCCGCCTACAGTTCACCTTGCTAGATCAGGGTATCCTATTTAATATATACATTATGTCATTTATAGGGGTGGAGCCATGTACTAACCATGTGTCACACGATCGTACATAGCTCATTTTGTGTATATATTATGCTTGTATCTTCGCTCTTCCCTCGCACTAAAAAGAACTTGAATAAACATGGCTGGTTTTCTCACCGTTAAAGGTGTCGGTTTTGAACATGGAATTTCCTGTTGCATAGAGCTTTTGCATATAAAGGAGAGTGTTCTATAATAAACTCACGGTGCTACTATAGCGTGAGGTCGGTCTACCACACTATAGTGTGAGATCTACCTCCCTTTAGTACTATAGCGTGAGGTCTACCACTGAATTATTCGTCCCTAATAGATAAAACCCATTTCATACATTTCTTTAAGCAATAAACACTTAATTTAAACATATCTTAGAAATGACTTAAATAGATAATTGGATTTTTAATTACATTAAAAAAAAGCAATAAAGGTAAAAATAAACATGTTATCATATATCCCCATATATTTATTCTAGCGATACATTCTTCGTATATCAAACATGTTATCATATATTTCCATACATTTATTCTAGCGATACACTCTTTGTACATTAAACAGGTTATCATATATTTCCATACATTTATTCTTGCGATAAACTTCGTATATCAAACAGGTTATCATATATTTCCATACATTTATTCTAGCGATACACACTTCATACATCTTCTAAGAATGACACGAATAGATCATTGGAATTTTTTCTCATCACCTTCCAGCAAAATTGATCAAGATGAGATTTGAACAGCTAACGACCAACACCTCTCATTAATCTCTTTAGAATCATCGTTTTAGCGTCCAACCAAGATCGCTCAATTGCCTGTGTGTGTGTTCCTGTTGCTGGTGGTTCACTGTAGAATGCTGATATCGATGATATCTCCTTTAGGCCGAGGGAAAAACTGATTTAGGAGATGGTTCCTTCGTTCGTAGAGTATTACAGCCAACTCTTCTTGTTGGCACGGGCCTTTCCCTTGGTCGGCCCGTAGAATTAGGAGATCCATTTGCTTCCTTTTTTATGGGCAGGTCCCGTGGACAGGTCACGTTTTTGATGGATTTGGGCAGTTCACATGTTCCATGGTTAGGTGCGGGGCTCTGGGGACACTGGTCACACGGTAGACTTCGCCATCCACCTGGGTAGGCGACATATAGCGGTAGACCTCACAATATAGTAGCACCAAACTCACTCAGTTGCTTTCATCCTGTCTTTGAGTCATAACCTTCTCTCGGCCCATCACATAAGCATCGGACCATTAAAGTTATACAAGTCAAATTGGGAGGCATTAGAGCGCAAGATTTCCTTCTTAGTCTTAGCATCTAGATCAAGATTAAAGGTCTGGTTGATAGAGAATCTGTTTCTCAATACCAAAATAGACCAAGTAACGTTACTACAAGATTCATAGAAATACTGTATTTGACAACCATCGACTTCTCCAAAGATTAATCCTTAGTGACAAACTGCTGTAACTCGAACCTGTAGGGGCAAACATATCGTTTAATTGTAAATACGACACTTTAAGATCCTTAGAGAAGTCAAAGGCCACTGCACAATAATCCATGTAAGAAAGCTGAAAAATAAGTTTCTTAAGCTCTACCCGACGCACACTGTCTCGTTCCACTTCTAAAATCAAAATCTTATAAAGGGCTACTAGTGATAGAGCAGGGCTATCCCTTAGGCCAAAACTCAGTCTCATATTTCGGTATCCCACCATGATAAAATCATTCTTTCCAACAGTTCTGAACCACAAACACAATAGTCTATAACTCTCTACTTAATCATGGGCAAAGTTATTTAAATGCCTTACATATATCAAAACAGAGATGATGTTAGCCAAAACAAACATGTAGTAAAGCAGAGTCAATTTTTTGGTCATTGTCAGTCCAGGATATATGGCCTGTTCATGACTTATTGTAATTTTCATGCTGGGATCCTTCTGACAAAGATTAGACAGATAAACTACTCTGTATTTATTGGTATCCCTATCCAATTTAAATATACCATTGTGAGGTAAAAAGCTATGATTAGGATGCTCTGTCAAGAATTGATCGAGATTATCAATACGTTCAATTATACCTGCTGATTCTTGCTCTTTGAAACTTTGGTCCATAAGGGTAAAGCATGTAGGATTATTCAAAAGTTTTCATAGAATAGATTTCAAGATTATCTCAGCAAATTCATGATTAGTTCCTAACAAATGTTTAATTTTGAAATTCCATGGCAGTGGAACGAGGATGCTGCATCCATCTTTATTCATTTTCATATTTTCAAGAGTATATTTAAATATTATTTATAATAGACTCCATTTTATGTTGCTATATTACTTTTTATACATTTTTTTATTACTTTATCACGCCCAAATTTCACATAAATACTTACTCTGGACAAGTTTCCCATTCTAGTTTAGTCATATTTACTCTCTAGAGTCCATTGTTTTTTCGTTAACCAATCATGAACCCATATATATAAAAAGTTTGCACAGGGAGGGGTTTAAAATTTCCCAACCCCCACTTTCCGACAAACCCTTTTTCGTGGAAACCATTGTCCAAGTCAGGTCTTTTTGCGTATATCACGATGGTAGTTATAGAAACTTGTAACGACTGCAGTATTCCATACTTGAAAGAATATCCGTGAATTCTTTGATACGTTATCCAATGTTGATAATTTTCTTAAAGCTCATAATATAATAGCCCAACGTTTAAGATAGCTAAGACAAAGAAAAAGCCACGATGCAGATATACAGAAGTTGAGACGTCAGAGTCACATCACCCCGATGTCCCTGTTTTGTCGTCCCGGTCATAAAAGTAAGTCATTAATTTCTTTAATCTTAATCTGTTAGTTTTACTAGTTTTTTAGCGAGTGCAGCTCAACATTACCGCTTGCCAGTACATACGACCTTGAGGTTTTATTTTCCTGCGAGCAAAGCGAGCCAGTGGCGGAACAAGAACCATTATATTTAGTGTTGCTAAAGCTAGCGTAACAATGTTAATGTTAGTGTGCGCAGCTCAACATTACAACCTGCATGTTTTTGTTTTCTGGTGAGTGAAGCGAGCCTGAATTGGAACAAAACCCATTATAGTTAAACATTTCAAACAGAACATAAAATGAATATATATATATATATATATATATATATATATATATATATATATATATATATATATATATATATATATATATATATATATATATGTGTTTGTGTGTATCTGTCTTTCCATATATATATATATATATATATATATATATATATATATATATATATATATATATATATATATATATATATATATATATATATATATATATGGTAGAAGAGACTCTTTAGCTTTGGTAACCAGCTTTTCCAGTGGTGGTGTATCATATAGTTGAGTTTTGTGGTCAGTACACCATCGTGTAGCTGTTTCCCAGTTGCCATTTATGCCAGAGATTTATTTATAACCCTTAAGGGCGTGTTCAAGTACTGCAGCATTGCCAATGATACCTTGTCTTTATCGAGGCTTCCAGCCCCGGTGATACGTGTTCTAATTATTCTCTTTGCGGACTTGGCTGTGGCCTTGGCTTTTCCATTTGACTGCGGGTAGTGGGCAAGTGTTAGGCGTATGTCAACTCTCCATCTCGTGTAGGTTATAATTTCCTTGCTTACCAGTTCGTGCCGCTGTCCGTAGACAATTGTTTTTTCATGACATTTGCAGATGAGGTGTTGTTCGGGAAGTGGGTTATATTTAGCCAGTCTGTAAGCCGGTCACAATATGCTATATACGTGTGTTCTCCAAGCTGAAACTGGTCCATGATAGTCTTTTGGAAGGGATGCTCTGGGGTTGTGGTTATTATCATGACTTCGGCTGGAAATGATGGTGAGTGAGCGTTGGACGATGTACACCGTGAACGATGGTGCTGGAGGTCACCTTCGATGCCTGGCCAATAAACCGAATGTCTCGCTCTTCTCAACATTGTATCAAGGCCTTGATGTCCAGCATGAAGGTTGGTGATTATCTGATGACGAAGCCCTTCGGGAATGACAAGGCAAATGCAGTAATCGTAGAACCAGTGTGTGACCAGGTTCCTGGATATAGAAAGACGTTCTTTGATGCCGTAGAAGGGTCTCACACATGCAATTTCTTGAAATGTCTTCCGGTTCCAATCCCTTGCAGTCACTCGAGCGCCGAGTAGCTGATTTGCTCGGTCATCCAGAGCAGCCTCTTCAACAGTTTTCTTGTCTATGGTGTACTGCTCCTGTAGGTTTTCCATTATTGCTGATACTATAGCAATCGTTAATTCATTGTTAAAACTTGCATCCTTTCCATCTGGCGCCGTCCTTAGAGCAGGAAATCAAGAGAGAGAGAGTCAGATGCATGATTTCTCTTGCCAGGTAGGTATTTACCTGGGAAATTATACAATAATGTTTTTTCCTTTAATCTAAATAGTCTGTGGTTGGTGGTATGGCCGAGACTTCTATTTGATTAATGGAACGTGGTCCGTGACAATGGTTGAGTTCGAGCAGCCCAATAAGAATAATCGGGCCTTTTTCAAGCACCAGGCCACTGCAAGGGCTTCCCCCTCCATAGCTGCATACCCAGACTCGGTGAGCGTGAGTAAACGACTGCCACAAAGCGTTATTCTCCTGCCATCTCTACAACAGAAGATGGTTTCGACTGAGGTACTACTGCAATATTGTTGGAGGATGACGAAGCCCACGGCCTCCTCACTTCAGTCAGTGACTGAAACAGTCCGCCGTAGCTTGTCGTAGTAGGTGAGGCAGTCCTTGGACAACTTGCAGACGGTGTCTCGCACTTGATGAAACTTCTCCTGAAGGTGCTCATCCTTACCGGGGGTCATAATGGGTGCTGTTGTCAGGAAGGGGGCCAGCTGATTGACAAAACCATACTTCGACCTGATATCAGATATTGTGGACTTTTTGTGCATAGAAAAACTTTTGATGGCAGATAAAAAAATCTTCTGAAGGCTTGTAGGAATCCCAACCGACGTCAAACCCGACAAATTCCACTTCTTTCTTGCACAGCTTGAATTTTTCTGGTTTCAAGGTGATGCCTTTATATGCACAGACTGCGAGGAAGTAATACACATGGTATCAGGCCTCTTCTACACTCGAATCATAGAGAATTGTGTCGTCCCCATATTTAAACTTTTTAGGTATAATGGCTACATCGAAATGGAATTAGAAAAAAATCTTTATTAGATGTAAGCTAATTTATTTCTTTTTGTCTTTTATTATATAATGGCACTTATTATGTATTAATTAGAATTTTTTTTTTTTTTTACATGTTCACCTGACAAAAATACTATTAACAACATAAATGCTTTGTGCAATTCTTTTGAATTATTACTGAGATGTGCATGTCTGATATGACAATAATTGTTCAATTTGGTTTTTGATGGAGCTACAAGAGATATATGTTTAAATGCTTGATCGAGGATTGAGATTTATAGATGAGAGACATCACTTTCACTCATGCTGCTTTCTTTCTCCTGCAACCCAGTCCCTCTTTCTTACTGGGTTCTCCTCTTTCCTATAACTCTATCTTATGCTAGCCGGAGACAAAGTATCACATCTTTAACCTACCACTAATACCCTCCAACTCCCGACCCAGAGTCTTCCCCCCAATGGGTCTTAGGACTGTCAGTCCTTTCTCTCCGACCTAAAATTGCTCCATTTCTTCCTTAGGGGATTGCACTGCCAGACACCAACCTTGGCAACAATCCTCGATGCCTTAATTAAACCACGTATAGTTATGGCACTTCCTAATACCCGAAATTATACAAACCGTCCATCATATAACAAGAATTACTTGAAACTGTTCCTAACCATGGGAACCACACTCTGCCAGGTACATGAGTTAAGAAAGTAAACCCCTGTGGCCCAGTTTTTTGAGGACAGGCCCCAAGGCCTAGTAAAACCGGGGCTTGTCCCCTGGTATGATAAGAAAAGCTACTGACCACTTTCAACCTTGGTTGAGAACCCTGGGAGCTCTTGTGCAGAGCTCGAGCAAATACCTCAGTGGAGGCATGCTCTCTGAAGTGGCCGATGGCTAAGTCTTAATATTGGTGCTTCGACCCCTATGCTTTCAACTTCTATTGAAGACCTTCCACTCTTCACTCATCCCTTCTACTCACTGAGTCTTACTGTTATAAAACTTTCTACCTCCTTCTCATGCAGGTGTCAATGGGCAAAGAGGCTCAGTCCTCAATTGCCTCATTCCGGCTCCTCTATGGGGCTTGATCCTTTGGCCACCACCCTGCTGTTAATTGCTGTGGGATGACTGCCTTTGCCCCACCCTGCTGTTACCAGTCATGATATCTGCGGCAAACTGATTCTCCAGAAACAGGTGTCTCACTGTGATATAAATAAGGCTTGCTAGGGGCTGAGCAAGACCTGACAGTAAGAATTTCTCATGGAGCTCGGAACCTTACACTGCCCCAGCCACACGGGTCGGGGCTGCCCCTCTTGGGGGCTATGAATGATTGTCTATGAGTCCCGCCTGGACAAAAAGGGCCGGGCAATCTGTGCATGCATGCACACACGCACGCACGCACGAGGGAAATGAGGACTAACGCAAGAGAAACATTATAGCAGTCTGACTGATCATCTGAGAACGAGGGATTAGGTGAGGGGGTGTGGGCTGAGAATGAGGGGTCAGGGAAAGGGGAAGACGATCTTTCGTCGTCGTCTGCCATAGCAGGCGTAAGCACTGTATTATGTTCTTATCGTGGCAAGAGTCAAAGTCTAAAGAAAGAAATCAGCTGGCACGCAGATAAAAATTAAAAGGTCCCGGTCAGTGACGTCAGTCTAGCCATGCCAAAGGTTGTATTTGTTTTCATACTAATCCAGTCAACTATATTCACGGACTGCGTTCAAGAATTCAAGATCCACTTATTAGATTTGTCTGTAAGGATATTGTTTTATCATCATTATTTTGTTACTTTTCCTACGAAAATGGCCAAAATCTCTTCAGTCTTTGGGAGTTTTAATACAATACTGAAAACAAAGTGTTCACGTCAGTCATTTCAATTTTCCAATTGATGGTAATTTTTGAGTGTGCTGGAACCCAACATGTTGTTCAACTCATAAAATGAATTGTAAAAATGGTGCGATTTGTTCTGTTTATTTTGCAAACAGTGATTTCATGGATGATATAAAGTCTTTTTTGTTGCAAATTTAGTCCCTAAAGTAAGAGACTTTTGACAAAAGAAGCGATGCCTTCTTTTACCTGTATGGGGGTAACTTTTTTATTATAGATTATTCTCCACTGCTTTGCAATAAAAACAATTGTAATTACTCAATGCTGCAAAAAAAAAAAATAATACTTTTCATTATTACGAGGGATAGTTATTACCTGATTTGTTAACACATTATTACGGAAAAGAAAGTAAGCTTAGTAAGGAATGTAGATTTTATTTGATGTCACGTTTTTTTCCATAAACAAACCGAGTGGACAAACTATCTGAGGAATAGCATTCGAAAAATATTTTGTATATATATATATATATATATATATATATATATATATATATATATATATATATATATATATATATATATATATATATATATATATATTTATATATATATATATATATATATATATATATATATATATATATATATATATTGTAGAAAATAAGATAAAATATCTTATCTCTTTCTTATTTTTTCTTTAAGAGATCACTGGAACTTGTTTGGCAATATTTATTCCTGAAAAACAACTTAGGTTGTGTGCTGACAATTGGAGATTTCACTTCCTGATATTTTGGTCGTATAAACAACTGTTTATCCATTTATGAATTATAAGTGAAATTTTGACTTCAAGTTTTCTTTAAGGTTTATTTGTTAACCTTCTGGAGTTGTTTCCCACCCGCCAACAGCTCACCATTCTCCTTGCCAGGGCTTCTTTTGGAAAAGGAAAACTGTTCTAGAAACTTTTGCTGTGATTTTTTTAAGGGATCTTAATCTCTGCTAATATGGCAAAATACGAAGTGTACATTCCTGAACCACGTAGCAGCAGTGGTCGGCAATATTCTCCACCTTTTGCAAGTTATGGCCGTCTGTTATTCCTTTTACACTATAGCTCAGGTCAGCAAGAGTACTTAACATCAACGGCAAACTCTTAAGGCACATAAGATGTCTGATTACTTTGAGGTTGGTCTCAATATTTTGTTGGCACACATCAATTGAGATATTAAAGTAATTTTTCTCGACTTTCTTGTCACTAGTCTTATGAGATTAAATCTTGTAACTTATGTATTTTCCCTACCATTATTATATATTTAGAGATCTTTTTATGAATTATCGAGTTTACATTCATTACCGCGTATACTTAGCAAGGTTCAAACCACTTACATCTGTTTTTTCTGAAGTTTGGCTTCTAAGATATGTGGTAAGATTTTTTATTCTTATTTTTGAGTCAATTATATGGATCTCATTATATTTATGGTAGTTTTTTTATAGCAGTTGAGGGATTTAAGACGAAGGGACATGGGTCCAGTGTCATGTAGACTGCATCTTGGTGGCATCAGTAATTAATCAGTGACATCACTGAGACACTACATTATAACAATAAATTTTGTTACTTTATTCATACTATTGCTCCTGTTTTGAATAGATACTCTGCCTCTCTTCATCCCTTGTGTAGGGGGGAACAAAAGAGGGAGTTGTCAGTCAATGGTGAGTTGGGGTGCATTAAGAGGTACACTCAGAAATCATATTCTCCAAGAAAACATCAAGGTCGCGGCTGCGATGCAGTTAGGAAAGAGTTGATGATATAAAGGCAGACTTACTGAACAGATTTGTCCAGTGTTTCACCTTACCATAAATGCTTAAGTCATAACCGGAGTAGGATGCCTATGACCGAATGTTGTTGTTGTTGGGGTATTAAAGCCAACACTTGTTGTTGGCACGGGCCTTTCCCTTGGTTGGCCCGTAGCAGACCGAATGGACTGAAAATGACATTGATTCACCTTGACTGCTGTAATCTTTAAAGAAATCATATTTTTATGTAAAAAATCCTCAAAAATATTGAGTTAAGAATCATTTAAGAGTAAGTTCTGCTCAAAATTGTCAAAATATTTATTTGAAAATATGTTTTTCTTCAACACGCGTTCTTTTTCTTAATTCTCTGAACTACGTTCCTATTCTGCATCTAAAGTTGGGTTATAACGTTTCAGCGTTACTTGCATTGAGAAAAGCTTTTCTTCTGGAACTGCTGCACTTGGACCAGGAGGCCATTCATCTATGAAATAATGAGGTTGAGTAGGAATATAAAAGTAAATGCTAAGAGAGAGAGAGAGAGAGAGAGAGAGAGAGAGAGAGAGAGAGAGAGAGAGAGAGAGAGAGAGAGAGAGAGAGAGAGAGAAGGGGGGTTAATGATCATGGGTACCACTATAGGTGTGAAATTAAATGTGAGTGCCAGCAGTACATCTCACTGAAGGAAAAACCTCCTGGTCAACGCCTACCTAAGTATAAACCTGCAAGTAGATCACCTAAAGTAGTAACCTAAGTGTAGATCAAATACTAAAGTAGGAACCTGAAGGTAGGTTAACTTACTAAAGTAAAAACCAGCATGTAGATACTTACTAAAGTAGAAACCTCCATCTAAATCACTTACTACAGTAGAAACTTGCTGGTAGATCATTAACGAAAGTAGAAACAGGTATGTATATCACCAAGTAAAGTGCAAACTTGCATGTAGATCACCCACTAGATTACCTAGTAAAGTAAAAACCTGCACGTAGATCTCCTACTAAAGTAGATACCGTCCGATAGATCACTTACTAAAGTATTAACTTGCATATAGACTGCCTGCTAAAACAGATACCTGCATGTAGACTGACTACTAAGGTAGAAGGCTGTACAGTATGTAGGTCACCTACTAAAGTAGAAATCTGCATATAAACTGCCCTTGTGTAGGTTCTAAACTAAAATAAAGCATGTCACATAATTACTGCTGCTTTACAACCAACACTCTTTCTAGTACTCTTTAGATTGGTAAACATTGCCCCACCAAACAGCTCATTAAAAGAGCTAAAAATATTAACAAGAAATGATGAAAGGCACCCGCTCCATGATCTCCAGGCTGTTAGACAAATATTGAAATCCTGCGAGAGCTTCATAACCACCACTATCCTCGACTCCATAATATCAACTTACTGCCAAAATGCTGGAGAGAAACAGACAAAAGCCCACTTGATGAAGCCACCCAGAGCCCATGTGAGGCTCTTCCACATGAAACAAACCTCCGTAGAAAGGATTGGGGTTATCTTAACCGAGAAAGAACTTGATTTGGCAGTACTGGAGTGGGGTCTCCCCCCCCATCTCTGCCTAGTGCACATGTGGGCATCCATCCAAACAATAGACGTCATACTTCGTGGGTGTCAACTAAGTCTAATCTGTACAATTTGGACCTATACGAATGTATTCATGCTGCTATTCAGTGTATTGTTAAAGTTAGATCACTGGAGGTAATTATAGAAGACCTGTTATGGATTTATAACTCGAACACTTGTCCATTAGATTGATCCATATATAGGAAGAGTAAATGAGGTACCGTTTACCTTACAAAAATAGCTGTGAAAAAATTACAGGAAGACGACTTACATATTTGCTGGTTCTCCTTATAAAATACAAATTTAATATTTTCAAGGACCTACAAATTGTAGTCTATATGTAAATATCCAATAAATCTTTACATGAATTTATAGAAATTGATAAGAAAAATGATTACTGATATAGATCCTTGCTAACCTAGACCGTACCCAAGTCCCAAACATTTTAACAAATCTAAATTATGCAATAATTTGAACATCTTTTAGCACTTTAAAGTTATCCAGCAATTACTGAAGCTAATCTAAGTGTTACAGATGAAATAAGAGACATGTCGCCTAGCACTGCATCTGGGAAAAGTAGTCTGTATTACATAACGTTATAATAGACCAACACTCTAGAGTCTAAACCCTACAGTAGACTTATATCTAGGTTCCAGTCACAAGAAACCATCTCTAACTATCCTCATGTCAACGCGATTTATTAGCTGCATCATATGTAGCAATTCTCCTAGATATTTTGGACGTCCAGTTCTGATAATTTAATTGGTTATTGAACATATTTTAAACTCCAGGGAAATATATGATAAACTAATTTCTACTGAAAATGGAATTTTCTATAATGAATGGACGAGTGCAGGCTAGTTTTTTATTTTTCTCTTCATATTTCATAGGGGCTGGGGCATAATAATTTACGTAATGGTCTATTAAAATGTGAAGTATATTTTTTACTCTAACTCCATTGTTTATATCTTAGAGACTAAAGGGGATATATTGCATATGTGCGTTTTCC
>NC_090767.1:23300315-23340315 GCF_036898095.1 Palaemon carinicauda
CAAACCTCCTCCACTCCAGAACCTACATCCTGTCAAAATCCTTCTCCTAACCCATTCCCTACAACCTTCAGTTATCAATTGAACACAATGTCCTTTTAAGGCATCATACCAATCACCATCCACATTATCACTAAAGTCCTATCCATCCTCAACCTCCTTGGCCTCGGTCAGACCCTAAACCACATCCTCCCACTCCTCCAACAAAGTTCATATTCGAAACAGAGCCCCTGTTCGGATAAAATTCTGGGCAATCTATAGCTAGTAAGCAACCGAGTTACTTCTTGTTAACCCTACTAGAAAAATAGTAATTTGAGAATAGTCACAGCACGCTATTCAAAGGCTAATCACCTCATTATTTACAGCGTAAAATTCCACTATATTTGCAGGTTTATGAATTGACAACGTCATCACCCCCCTATTAGTATATCCAGTTTCATGTGCTTCCTATCCTACCCATTCCCCATCCTTACCCATTAACCAAAAGAGATTTTGGTAGCTCGTAAAAAATAGCAGATATGTAAGAACCAAAGCTATATTCAATTAGCTTCTAAGCCTCGTAACTCCAAAGATAAAGTGAATAAGTTATATTTATTAGCTAAAGAAAGCTATATTCAGTTAGCATTCAGATTAATAAACTATAAAGTAAATATGCTATTTTCAGGTAGCTAGCAAAGAGGAAATCGTAGAAAATGCCTAAAATAACTATCAAAGATAAGAACGAAGTGCAAAAGGCACTTGAGACTACCTCCAAGCTCTGGTCTCTCCTAAGAATACACGAAATTTTCAAGTGGGAAATTTTAAGTGGAATACATATGTACACTGTAGTTCTCAAAGATGAGAACCTAGAAAAACCCCTAATCCTCGAAATAAAAGAAGAGCTAAGAAGAAAAACTCAACCTTATTGCAGTAACCTGCCACACAGAATACAATGCAGAACACACAGTAATCCTTGAGTAAATTGATAGCCATATTGATGATATCTTTGACGAGGTCCTCAGAGAGGAAATTGAATAAAATAACACAAACATTAAAGTCACGAGCCTCTGAAAACTAAAATTTGGCAGGATATCAGTAGTAAGTAGTAAAATGGAAAGTTGAAAATGTTAATATGACAAAAAAGATACTCAAAAATGGTATTTGATAAGTAACCATTCAATCCCTCCCCCCGACCTGCTAGAAAAAAAGAGATCTTCCTAGAAATAATCCCTCGCTACAACTGTTTTCAATACAACCATCCAACAAAACACTGACCCAACGAAAAGAAGACCAAGTGCGCCAATTGTGCAGAAGGACACAGATGCACAACTTGTAATAAAACCCCAAAGTGCATAAACTGCAGTGGCCCTCACACAACACTGCAAGCCTCCTGCCCTATCAGAAAAAAAAACATTATTCAAGAGGAAATAAGAAAAAACACAGAGAAACTCCCAAAGACTAAAAAACATTGCAGACTTATGCAACAAGGCTACCCAAACAGTTAACAACCGCATCCCCTCCCAAAATGGAACTACAAACCCCACATAACCATTGATGATATATATGAACCAAGTGGCCTTCCAAAAGTAAAACAGCCTAAGAGAAAGAAAGGATGAGAAAAGTGTCCCATGAGGACCTGAACATACAGCTCTATGTCTCCAAGCAACAACACCTTTGACCAAAAAAAATCAAAGGCAGGAAAAGAGCAATCACGGTGTTAGACAGAAACCAAGCGAAGGTTACATGGAATCATAAGGACTTCTGAAAAAGAGATATAGTAAACCTGCTAGCAGAAAACATGGATTATATCTCAAAATTGATTAAAGAGATAGTAAAAGTGGAGGAATATAACGAAATAAAAGAAGGAATCACCTGTTAAATCAAGAGTAGAAACAATTACAACACAAGGCAAAAATAGACACAATGGCTTAAAATTGCCTAATAATAGAAGAAATAACACTAATATAATGCAATGTCCAAGCATAGTCATCAAGGAAAAATGTCCTCACAAACACATACATGAAACTAAACCCATATATAATACTATCAAACTATAAAAATGAAAATATTTACATATAATATCTACAGAAAGAAAACACAAAACGCAAGAAATTAAGTTGTTGCCATAGCAACCAAAACCTCCATTAAACATAAGCAAGTAGATAGTTACAACTCAGACATGCTAACAGTACAAATACAAACAACGAAAGGTACAATGACCACCAGCACAATATACCAACCTTCCTAACACAGATAGAACACAGCTCATACAAAGCAACATTCCCACATATATAATAGGAGACCTAAATGAAAGACACTCTTTTCATTGGACACCCAGAAACAAATGCAATAAGAAATGCATTTAACCAATACATAAACAATAACCTCCTAACACACATAGGAACAATGTTCAACACAATGACAAACTAGATCAACAATACACCAGAAGACCTGACATAATACTTAGAAACAACAGAGCTAACCTTAACCATAACATATAACAGGTAAGATTAAATCATCTGATCATATTCCAATTATATCTACATTCTCAAACAAACCAAGTCAAAGAACTAAAATAAAGGCGAAACATCAAAAGAGCTAACTGGGAAATCTTCAAAGATACACTAACTCAGGAACATAGATCCCAACAACAAAATTAAACCCAATAAACTTAGCAATATATGGATGTCTGACATCTCGGAAAAAATAGGAACAGTCTATCCAATAAAGAGAATATCATATCACAAACAGAAAGCGACGACTTAAAATTACTATCACAACCAATAAATTACCTACAATCAAAAACTCAGGTTTATAAAGGTAACATACACCCTAAAAAAGACATTAAAATGGAATAATTGAAGAAACCAAAAGCATAAACAGAGAAAAGTGGAACAACACGATAATCAAACTACGATAAATATACAAATATTTAGGAAAATTCTGAGAAAAACCTAAAAAGACTGGTGGGAAAACCTAAAATAGAAATACCTTACTTAATTAACAATAATGGTGATAAAGTACATGACACCGAAGATCAAATCAAACTACTAATTGAAACATAGGCAAGCACACTCGAACTCACAGAAGAAGAAAAGGCAAATTTTGACAGAGCCACAGAAGCAGAAGTCCTCTACTTCCTAAAAGGGAATAGGGAACGAGCAATCCCGTATCAAAACGCATATCTGCAAAGACTGGATGAGGACAACTATTTAACAACAGACATTAAAATGCATGAGATAATGTAAGCAGTAAAATCATTCAAACACAAAGAACAAGGAAAAGTAGCATAAGTTAATGTTATCAAAATTACCAACCGAGGCATTGAGAAGACTCCAACAAATATTAAACCTTACACTCTCAATAGGATATTATCCAAAACCAAGTAAAGAAGGAATTCCCAACAAGGGAAAGACCCCAAACTGCCAGCAAAAAGAAGGCCAATCAAACTGCTGGAAGTACCCGGAAAAGTGTTTGAAAAAATCATAAACACAAGACTAAGGAGATTCCTAGAAAATAACAAAATATTCTACAAGCACCAACCCGGTTTAAGAACAGGGAGAAGCAATGAAACTGTCCTCATGGCAATTTAATAAACAATAACCATGAACCAACATAATGCAAAACACCAATGCAATGTCATCTGCAGAGATATTTCAAAGCCATTTGACAAAATATGGTATGGCGGCCTCAAATATGAAATACTCTAATTGGAACTACCAATGATAATGGAAAAAAAACTCTTCTGAAGCTACATAAAAGACAGACCTGTGAGGATACGCAGCATGATGGGAAACTGGGGGAAATAATAGATATAAAAAAGGGGGGTAACTGACGGGAGCATGAATTACTACTGTTTTCAGGACATTCCAAATAGTGCACTGTAAACATTACTAAGCTTCTGTGTTGCATTTATAAATCTTATTTGTTGCATCCTGTCACTTAGTTCCATTCACTATGCTGCTAACATTGTTGGAATGGATTGATGAATGTGTCTCCCTTCTTGCTCAGCAATGTTTCCTTTACTAACTGCAAGAAAGCTCAGAGCCTTATGACGAGAGCACCGATATCTCCCCGCGTACTCATTGGAGCGACGGTATCTGAAAAGATCCCTTGATCGTCGATTTGCTATTGATGGCATTTGCTGCTCTTTTGTAAGAACCTCAGTCAATTTTGTCCAGTAGTATCTATCTATCAGGCTCTCTTACATTTCACAACCTGTGATATTCTTAATCCACTTGCAGTATATCCGGGATGGCGCTTGACAAAATGGTGGACTTGTAGGTCTTAACCCACGAGTGAGTGTTATGAGTTTACCAATTTTCTCATAAAACTAATATTTTCTCATTTTTTACAAACAAAATTACCCAAAAATGTATTTGAAAGGGAGATGAATAATTAATAATCAAATCTCACAGAAATACAGAAAATACGCTTTTTTTATTTATCTTAAAGATTAAAAATGATAAACATATTAAGAAATTTTTCGTTTTTGATGGCTTAATGAATTAGTTTTTGATGCATTGTTTTTCATGTCAGAATGTCAGCTAATTTAAAGAACAATCATAAGAAAATCTATGTTAAATATACAAGAAATAATTGTTTGTTCAATTGATCTGTTTATAAGGATATTTGTAAGCGTGTTTTTGCATACAAACACTCTGGCATGCAATATTATTACCTACTATTGTTACATACCTTATAAAAAACTGAAAAAGGCATAAACATATATGGATGATATATATAAAACCTATTCATACTTTATACTACATATTTGAAGACTTCAATTTTGCGTCATACATTGTTTTCAGATCACTTTTCAGACAGATTAGTTTTTACCTTTTAATCTTACCGAATATGTCATAATCACTTCCATTTTCAATGTCAGAGTCACTGGTATATGATAAAGAATCCTTATTATCATTATAAAAGGCCATTCTAATGAATTAGAATAGAAAATAATGATAAAATGGGTCGGAAATGAAAAACATTGTTACCATTATCAAAAACATATGTCGATAGCTCCACCCATCCCCTGAGGTTGATGTTACATTTTCCCTTTTATTGTATCTAAAACCATATAATATCTGGCAAATCTTTCCTCCAGCTGCCAGCTGATTGGTTAAAGAATATTTTTACAATGTCCTCTTGAACCCAAGGTCAAAGGAAAACAAAAAGTTAGCAGAGAGCTACAAAAAAGAGCCAAGAAGAGAGGGAAACATGAAAAAGAGTACAAAGCTGGAACACTCTAACTAAAACTTTGGCAACAAAGAGAGGCAGCTGGCACCTCATGAAACACTTACACCAGGTGTATCGGTAAACTTATGGCTTAAATACCTTTTTTATGGAGCCCTCGTGTAGGAATAAACAATAAAAGTACAAAGTAAGGTTATCATAATAATGTTATTTTGATTTCTCTAAGAAAAAAGCGAGAGTTTAAAACTTAAAACATACTTAATCACACTTAGGTACATTTTTCTCACTTACTTATCGTTCAATTTTAAAGAGAAAATATCAATGAAAAGAAAAATAGAGATCTCACATTTTTTTTTAATGGAAATTTGATATTCCCTTTTCTCTTTTTTCATGATTATCTTACACCTAGATGAAGAAAATTATGAAAAAAAATCCGTGAAAAAATATATTCAATTTATAAAGAGGTTTTGATGGTATGCTTTTCAATACAATTGGCATCTTATGAGTGGAGAAACATATACCTTGGCCAATAAATCCAAAAGCTTTTGATCGAATGACTTGAAATTTTTATATGATGAAGGTATTACATATGTATAAAACATATATAATATTTTGAATCATCGGACAAATGATGCAGAACATAGCAAAAAAACACCACCTAACCTAATTTTCCCCACCTAACATAACCTTTGAGAAGTATCCCAACCTACTGGGTGTCTTTGCCCTTCTTAACTTCACTTCTAATTATTTATCCGTATTTGCAGTCAAGAAGTATAATTATTTTAAGCTCTCAAATCCACGAATGATTATGCTTTAGCTATATGCCTGAAAGGGAGGTAGCGTAATCAATAATATCAAAAACAATTAATTAATATTTTAGATAATTAGAAGTGGATGAGACTGGACACGATTTTCTTTTCTTGAATCTGTTAAAGAAAAGCTTAAGTAATGGTTGATCTAAAAAATCGTTAACCCGCTTATTCTCTGAATGGGTCTTAATCAAGTTTGATATGATATCTCGTTGTGATGTTTTTATGGAGTGGATGTCTTCTCTGCAAAATTAAAGTATAAAGGTTGTAGAAAGAATAAGGCTAAGCGGGATCGTTCCTGCCCATAGCTCCTCCTCCATAGAAGAAAGTAAACTGAAGCATTTGTTTTGTAGCCCTGATAGTTTAGCATCTGTTGCTTTACAGAGTGAGGATCATGTTTCAGAGTTCGAGAACTTCAGTTGTTCTCCATTTTCCTCCAGTGATTTGAGTTATGAGCAGTTGATTATGGCAGATGTAAAGGACCAAGGATATTCCTCGCTGGTCAAGGAGGTTTCTCCTTATAGATAAGAAAAGGGTCTACAAAGACTAGACCAATGTGTGTGGCACATTAATCTACGAGTGCATAAAATGCTGATCCCCATAAGCTTCCATTAGATTTGGAGCCTTCCTACTATTAATCCTCAAGAGCTTCTTTGAAATAAGCTCTTCCTGTGACTTGACAGTCCCCTACAAATAAAGCTTCATAAAGAGGGATGTGGAGAAAGGAACGTTGTATAGAAAATCAGTAAGCTTCCCTGGCATCCCAGAGGGTCATCTTTGCCAAAACAAGAAATAGTATCTCTCTCATATGTCCTGGTGCTGGTGTCATTCAAGCTGTGTGTCAGCACACCCCCATACAACCCCCAAGAACACTTTCTCATAAAACTGCGGAGATAAATTAACCATATGTAATTATCAGGAAATCATACCACCAAGAAACACAACTCACAACAGATAAAATGTATAAATGGCAGTGAGTTGAACAAACTATTCGACCTTATAGTGAAAAAAGAAATTTCATAACTTATGATCTGGGATTGATGACATTAGCAGAAAAGACGACTATTGATGCCAATGATGTCATGAATTGTGTCTAAGAAAATATTTAGTCCAATTGATAAATGAGAAATATTTTGACATAATAGCATTATCTGAAACATGGGTAAATGACTTCACAATTTTGAAATATCAGCTTTGATAAATAAAATGGGATAAGAAAGGTAAAATACCACTTTCTCTAAAAAAAGTAAACTATTCAATAAAATCGTCCTACCAGTATTACCATGTGTATCAGAAACTTTGATCCTTACAAAAACTTCAGAACACAAGCTAGTTACATCTTGAAGAGATATCGAAAGACTAATGATATGAATAACACTAAGAGACAGTAAAAGAGCAACGTGGATAATAAAAGAACAAACTAAAGTGGAGGGTATTTGAACGACAAGAAAAAAAATGGACATGGAGAGGACATATAATGAGAATGATAGACAATAGACCGACATAATAATAACTGAATGGGTCCATAGTGATTACAAAAGAAGAAGCAGGGGAAACAAAAGAAGACAATGGATTGACCAACTAAGGAAATTCTACGTCACCAGATAGACCCACTGCCTTTTTAACTCCTGTTTATCAATTTTTGAAGGATGATATGGATTTGAGTAAGGTACAAGGTTTAAACTTTTAAGGTCATTACCTTCGTTTGAGATAATGTTCATGGTTTCAAGGTAATTTCAGTTTTAAAATTCAAGGAAATTGGAGAAAGTTTTCAGGTAATCTAAGTTAAAAAGCAGCAGCATTCAAGGTAATGGCCATATGACACATGCTCGAGTTTCATCCCTGGTAAGGTAGCACATAAGTAGTTCTGGTATATATCACTTATGGGGTGCTAAAGGAGATCACATCAGAAAAAAATCTGTACTCAACAAAAAGTTACTCATGAAAGGCAGATGAAAGGACAGTAAGAATGCCTAAACAAGCAGAACAATGCCTTTAAGACTGACCATATATATATATATATATATATATATATATATATATATATATATATATATATATATATATATATATATATATATATATATATATATATATATATATATATATATATATATATATATATATATGTCTCTTTCCACTCAAAATAGGATCAGGGAGGGCCAGGCAATGGTGGCTGATGACTTAACAGGTAGACCCCCTCCACCTCCACCATCCTTAGTTCACAAGGATGGGGAGATTGTAGACCAGTCTTAAAATTATCTAGCTTGAGCGGGAATCGAACCCCATGCCCAGTGTCCAATGTTTAAATAATGATATTTTCTGGTAAACATCATGATATTCAGATAGATTTTCAGCAAAATTGTTAATATCCGCATAGTTTGCTGACCTTACGTTTGTGAGACAAATCAAAGACAACATGACAATACTTACAGATGGTTTCAAGTTATTGGAACCAACATATATATGTCTACCATAAGCTTCCTCTAGACATCCTTTGAAAGAATGAAGATATTATTACGGCTTTTAATAGGAAATCAAAGACTTTCTTATAAGTGCTTCTGTAATATGGTTTTGACAAATAATATGGATTACACGGTGTGATACTCCAAATACCTAAGACTATACGACAAACGGATCCTCTAGGTCTTGTAGGGAACAGGAGAACAGCATTTGAAGTAACTTGTAGGTTTTGAGGGCGAGGATGAGCATTCTCAGGAGGATTTATACCTATTGAATACTTTGTGGAGATATTTGAAATAGACAATAAAGCCTTAATTGCAGGAATTAAGAGATGCAAATAATCTGATTTCTGAGGATGCAAAATTGAAAGGTTATGTACCACCACCACCACCACCTAGTGACGAAAACACTACATCATGCCACATGGTTTTACTGGTTAGAATCATTAATAATTCATATTCATTATTATGTGAAAGAGAATTTAAAATTGAGGCAGTTTGCAAACTCTCATTGACACTAAGCAATGGACTAAAATAAAAAGATAATGACAGAACTTTTTACCAATTTCTAAGAAGAAAGAGACTGTGTTTGTCTAAATCATATTATATTTATGTAAATCAATATCAAATGGGAATTTCGCACAATTCATTCCCAAAGTTTTTATTAAGAGAATTATTCTCATGAAGATAATTCCTGCTTATGGAATTTACCTGTCTAAATAGTTTCATTTCTGATGATTTCGATTAGCAACCCTCATTTTCACATATTATTCCACTTATGGTCTGCCATTAGAGCAAGAGCCCGTGCCTTGCACATCTGTGTAAGGGCTTCTCTAAAATCAAGCAAGCATGATTAGTTATAGTTGAAATAATTTTTTTTTATGGTATGACAAGTAGACAATTTTGTCTGACTATACTCGTAAAATTGAAAGTATCACCTAAATTAAAAGAGAAATTGTTCATCAGTATGAGATAATTTCTCCATACAGGACCCAAAATTATTTTAGTCTGTTTCTCCCAGGAGACATTTGGACTCTGGGATGAGGAGGGATAAGTGGAAGTAAGTACATTACACCGAAAATTATTTCTACTTAAATTTTTTTTTAGAATTATGTACATAAAACATTATAAATTTCAATAATATTTTTGATAACGTAGGACTGGACAAATCAGTTCAAGTCAGCCTTTATAATGTCAGCATTTTACCACAGAGTCATTAATGAATAACTGTTACAATATCAACTGCAAAATATTAGAATTACTGTACAATGGCTATCATAAGTGAGAGACTTTGTGGAGTTCCCTCCTGCCTAAATGTATTCCGAACAATTAATTGTTTCTTATTTGTTATCAAAAGCTAACTCTGCCAGCTTAATGTCTTTTTTTTTGCAGTTTGACTCCAATTTATCAATTTGTGAAGAACAAAGGAAGAAGCATATTTGTTCTACTTCTTACCAAAGGTTTATAAATCAAGGATCATCAAGCAGTGTTGCCACCTGCAGTATTATTGTGCCAAAATGGTACAATTTGAAGCTGCCGGCAAAAAGGTCCTCCTTTTTCTAAAATAACAAACATCGGTTCATTTTGCTTTTTGTGATATAATATTTTTTGTACCGCAATCATTGCTTACACATTTAATGTATTATTAGATGTTTTAAGGCATGTCATAGGGAGGTTAATATCTAAAGTACAGCATACTGTACACCCCCTAGTTATGCATTATTTGTACTTTTTTGTTCAGCTTTTTCCTCAAAATTACTAAAATGGAATGGAAGAGTTTTCTCTGTCATAGCCCAAAACAATTGAATAAATATAAATATGAATAATTTTAGTGAATCCTAACATAAAGCCACAGACAATTATTTCAGCAACGACAAATTCAATATATACGATGTACTTACATTTCTTAGGATATATTTACATTACCTTTAAAAGAGACGGAGCTCAAATACACCATCATGCGGGCAAAAAAAAGTTATACTTTATTTAGGTTACATGAATTCAGAGATGATCATCATCAAAGACTTTTTTTTTTCAGTGAATATCCACGAATGACCCAAGACTAACTTTAAACGTAGTCTTATAGAAAACATCCACTGGAAAAAAAGAGCAAATGCAGCAAGATATGAATGATGAAACATCTCTCATTTATTCATTTGGAGGTCACATGTCTTTATTTCTATATTGAATTATCATTTCAGGTTATGAAAAGTTCCGTTATATTTAACAAAATATTTCCTCTTCTGTCAATAGACAGGTAGGTACGCCAGCCACCACGAAAACCTTACGGTTTTGAGGCAAGAAGCGAAGGGAGGTACAGAATAATTATCTACTCTAGTCCATAGACTAGGTGAAATCAATTAGCTTAGGCCATAGACCAAGTAATACAAACATGCAATTGGGCAAATGTATAACAGAATAAAACTTATGCAAAAGTATATAGACAACACACTTCAACAAGACTAGCTAAGAAATTCATATAAAACACAGAGGAATTTGGAAATATGAGCAACAAGCTCTGACCATGAGGCGGCGGAGAGACAAAAATCAAATGCATTGCGAAAAATACGAAATGGAGATGCAAAATCATCCACCAGCAAAGGGCATTGTACTCAACCGATGAGAAAGAAGCAGAAGCATCCATAAAACCAAAAACACACAAAAACTTTTAAAAAACAAAGCTAAAAACTTCCAAGGCATGCAATGAAGATAGAAGCTGCAATAAAAAATGGTTAATTAACCCTGGATAGGTACGGTGGGTCGTTTGCGACCCCGAGCGTCAAAAAAAAACAGGTTTTTCTCACGTGACTCACCCCTGTGACTGAATTTGTGGGTGATCGACCTGCAGGAGGTGTCTCCCCTACACGCTCTAGTAGTGTCCAGATGTGCATTGCTGTAGCTGTACTCCTTCCCCGATTTCTGAGACGCATCGGGGTCGTTCGCGTCCGAGTTTACCCTTCTGAGGTAGTTTGCATAATTATCAAAGTTATTACGTATTATGAAATTGTCGTAGAATGGTGCAACTTGTATAGGTTATCAGTTGTGGAAAGTCTTGGTGGATTGTTTGGCTACCATGTGCATGTTTTTTTTTTTAGTTAAAATGTCGTTCATCACCACGAGGACCATTTTACCGCGAGTGCCCATTTTTCATTTTTTTTCATTTTTTTGCCAAGTCATTTTTCCGTAAGATATTGCCAAATAGTGTCGTAAAACTTTTGCTTGTTTAGTGTTGGAAAGTGTGTCTAGATGATCTGGCTACCCATGCTTGACTTTGTTTTTGTCAGATACGACGTAGTTATTGGTATATTGGGTATTTAACTGCGGTTACCAATTTCTGTTTTTTTTTCAATATTTGTAAAAATTACTACGTAGTAAGGAATTGCCGTATATTATTCATTTTTTTTTCATGTTTATGTGTTAGAAAGTGTGCCTTGATTGTTGGGCTAACACGTGCATGTCTTTTTTTTTATCTGAGATGTCGTATATTAGAATGTCGGGCATTTTACCGCGAGTGTCCCTTTTTCATTTTTTTTCATTTTTTTGCCAAGTCATTTTTCCGTAAGATATTGCGAAATAGTGTCGTAAAACTTTTGCTTTTTTAGTGTTGGAAAGTGTGTCTAGATGATCTGGCTACCCATGCGTGATTTTGTTTTTGTCAGATACGACGTAGTTATTGGTATATTGGGTATTTAACTGCGGTTGCCAATTTCTGTTTTTTTTTCAATATTTGTAAAAATTTACTACGTAGTAAGGAATTGCCGTATATTATTGATTTTTTTTTCATGTTTATGTGTTAGAAAGTGTGCCTTGATGGTTGGGCTAACACGTGCATATCTTTTTTTTTATCTGAGATCCCGTATATTAGAATGTTGGGCATTTTTCCGCGAGTGCCCCTTATTATTTGTTTTGCATTTTTTTGCTTAGTCATGTTACCGTAAGGAATTGGCAAGTAGTGTCGCAAAACTTATATTTTTATAGTGTTGGAAAGTGTTTCTAGATGATCTGGCTACCCATGCCTATTTTTTTTTTAGCCAGATATGGCATATATATAAGTATGTGTTCGATTTTCCTGTGATTGCCATTTTTTCGTTTTTTCCCATTTCTTTCAAAATTACTACGTACTAAGGAACTATCACAGAGTAATATTTCATTTATATGTTTATTTGTCGGAAAATATGCCTTGATGGTTTGCCTAGCACGTGGCTGAAATTTTTTTTTTCTGAAATGCCGTATATTAGAATGGCCATTTTTCCACGAGTGCCCCTTTTTATTTGTTTTGCATTTTTTTGCTTAGTCATGTTACCGTAAGGAATTGGCAAGTAGTGTCGCAAAACTTATATTTTTATAGTGTTGGAAAGTGTTTTTAGATGATCTGGCTACCCATGCCTATCTTTTTTTTAGCCAGATATGGCGTATATATAGGTATGTGTTCGATTTTCCGGTGATTGCCATTTTTTCGTTTTTTCTCAATTCTTTCAAAATTACTACGTACTAAGGAACTATCACAGAGTAATGATTCCTCTAGATGTTTATTTGTCGGAAAATTTTGTTTACTTTTTTTTTTATTGAATATCATCAAATTTTTTTAGCTAAAATATTGTTTTACATTTTTTTTTTCGATTTTATTTCCCTTCAAAAAAATTTTTTTGGGTCAGAATTTTAATTTTATAAACGTAAAATAATCGACAATTATCCAGCAACCCACCATACAATTTTTATGCATATCCAATAATAATTAGATTAGTAAATAACACCTTGAAATTGACATACCCTTCCTACATTTCAAGTGGCAGATTAGGGAGTCTGAGTCAGTGTGGTTGGCGGCCATTTTGTGGACATATCCGAAGCGTAAGCTGCCCTATCTATATATATTCTTGTTCCCTATAGAATTTGTGATATTTTGGTATATTTTTACCTGCATAAATATCATATTATATATTAAATATATGTATTTTTTTACGAAATTTCCAAGTACTCAAAAAATTACCTTTAGATATGGCCCCTGATATAAATGTAATTTACAAAATAATGAAGATTTTTTTACATATTTCTATTTTAGGATAACATATGTTTATTCCCTAAAAAAATTAGCCACTTCCTATTTCATTTGGGTACCCAAAAAAATTCATGAAATTTGGACAATTTTTTTTGGCCAAAAAAAGTTACCCTTTTTTTCTCATTTCAGATCTTCACCTCCATGGGTCTGACTTCATCCAAAATACATCAAGATGTGTCCTAAACATTCAAGAATCAATTCCTAAAAGGATTTGTGTATATATGTATAAACTTTTTTTTTATGAATTTTTATGTCAGGTCTTTTTTTTTTTCTACTTAATTTTTTAAAATATTTATAATAAATAGTTTTTCTGCAGATGAGTAGTATTTATCTTTACAGTTGTTTTAAGCATTCATTGAAGTTTTTTTTGGCAAAAGAAAAAAGGAGGTTACTGCAAAAACTGATTTTTCAAGAATTTTTTTTGGCGTCGGGGTCGTTCGCGTCCGAGTATACCCTTAAAGGGGTGTCCGAGGACCGTACCTATCCAGGGTTAACAAGCGAACGTGTTTGCGGTAACACATTGGTATCGGGGTTATAACAGCTCTACCGCACATTAGATCCTATCATATATCCGTCGATATGATAACCGTGGCTGTTTTAAGGAGCCCGGCTGGTATGCCAATATATGGCGGTATAGGACGAAGATCACGATATCCTGGAAAATTTCACTGAGCTTCATACGGCATTGGAGAATGCATTTACAAAATATTGTGTCAAATTCCCCTTACTTTCATAGTTACACGCTGTAATTAGTAAAAGTAGCTCAATAAATCAAAGACATTGTTACCTACAAGAAAATGCAGTATTTCTTGTGCTTTTGTAAATTTTGATAATTATTACATTTTAATATAAAACCAATTGTGAGCTATGGGATCTGTATTGATTCCATGCATCACAAGACGATGTATTACACGGTAATTACACCCTTGGGATCTGTATTGATTCCATGCATCACAAGACGATGTATCACACGGTAATTACACCCTTGGGATCTGTATTGATTCCATGCATCACAAGACGATGTATTACACGGTAATTACACCCTTGGGATCTGTATTGATTCTATGCATCACAAGACGATGTATTACACGGTAATTACACCCTTTGGCCTTCAGTGCCAGCACAAACCTCAGAGAGAGTAGTCATTTGAGTTTGATCTTTGACATTCACTTGCTTTTACGTCGGTTTTTCATGATGTCAAGAGAAAAAGACAATTTCAACATATTGCTAACCTAAGGAAGAAAAAAATTCGCTCTAATAATTGTTCAGAAATGGGTAGATTAGGCAATATTAGCAGAATTAGGGAAGGAGAGAGATGATGAAAGAGCGATCGTCTTACCTAAAGAAGCAAGATATTGAGCAAAGGGATCTTCATTTGTGATTATATTATGATATCCTGGTTTTAGTTTATTAATATTCAAAAAGGTACTTGAAATTCATAATAATGGTTATTTATTAATATTGTCTTCTTAAAAAATATAAATAAAAACTTTAAACACCCGTATCTCAAAACTTTGATAATAATAATAATAATAATAATAATAATAATAATAATAATAATAATAATATTAATAATAATAATAATAATAATAATGATAATGATAATAATAATAATAATAATAATAATAATAATAATAATAATAATAATGATAATGATAATAATAATAATAATAATAATAGTAATAAAAATAATAATAATAATAATAGGGAAGTGGGGGATATGGGGAAAGGAATAGTGCCCCTGGATACAATCCAATTTATAGGTCAAAGGCAGGTACTCGGGATGGGAAAGATTAAGTTTTGAAAATATATGAATGAAAGTTTGTATGTAAAATTAAGCCTATTTTCCAATTTTTATATTTCATTCTTTTTTTTTTTAGTTTTGCATCCATGTTTTATAAGGTTTCTTTTTTAACCATAATAAAAAAAAATCCTCTGTAGCAAAAAAACACTTAAGAAAAATAATTTGGGAAGTGTACATCATATATATATTGTGACGGGCCGAGAGAGGGTTGTGAACTCAAAGGCAGAATGGGTTAAGGAACACTCTCCTTTATATACAAAACCTCAAGGCAACAGGACATAACATGTTCGAGAGACAGACAATGTTACAGAGCAAAACCGGAGACATGATCATTCAGGTTCTTTTTAGTGCGAGGGAAGAGCGCAGATACAAGCATAATATATACAAAATAATCATGCACAATTGTGTGACACACGGTTGGTACATGGCTCCCCCCCTAAAAATGACATACTGTACATGTTAAATAGGGTGCCCAGATCTAGAGAGGCGAACTGTAAGCGGGTCATCTGGCAGAAGATGAGCAGGTTTTAGACGATCAATGGAGACCCAGTCTTCTTTGCCCTGAATGTTTAGTAGGAATGCTTTCGGACTGCGTCGGATCACAAGGAAAGGGCCCGTGTAAGGGGGCGTTAGTGGTGGCTTGCTAGTGTCGTTGCGCAGGAAGACGTGCGTTGCAGAATGCAAGTCCGTTGGTATGTGATGCTTCGCTAGGGGCTTTCAAGTCTGGCGGCACGGAGTAAATTTTCCCACGACGTTACGTATGCGCTGGAGATCGTCGGAGGAGGTTGTAGAAGGAAAAAATTCGGCAGGGCGACCAACGGATCGCCATACACCATTTCAGCTGCCGAGACGTTGAGGGCGTCTTTAGGAGTGGTCCTTAGTCCCAGGAGGACCCAGGGAAGCTGAGTAGACCAGTTGCAATCCTTGCAGCGGGATATCAAAGCTGCTTTGAGGGTGCGATGAAAATGTCGTCCACAATTGAGAGGTGAAAGTGGTTCCCCTGTCAGAAGTAATATGCTCAGGGATACCGAATCTTGAAATCCATCCAGAGAGTAAGGCAGATGTACATGAGGCGGACGTTGCAGTTTCCATGGCAATGGCTTCAGGCTAACGAGTGGAGCGGTCGATGACGATAAACAGGTAACGATGTCCTTGTGATGTGGGTAGGGGGCCTACAACGTCGACGTGAATGTGTGCGAAACGACGCTGAGGTTGAGGAAAGGTGCCCACTCCTGAATCCGTGTGTCGATGTACTTTGGAAGTTTGACAAGAAGTACAGGCGCGGACCCAATCCTTAGCATCCTTAGAAATGCCGTGCCAAATGAACTTTGCCTTCAGCAGCTGTGCAGTAGAACGGCAAGAGGGATGTGAAAGGCCGTGAATGAAATCAAACACCTGTTGGCGCATGGGAGCAGGAATCCAAGGTCGTGGACTACCAGTACTGACGTCACAGAGGAGGGTGGTGTTGGAGTCTTTGAGGGGAAAGTCTTCCCAACGGAGGGACGTGCAGGATGTCCTACAAGCTTGATACTCTAGATCCTGTCGTTGGGCGTCAGCCAGGGCGTTGTAATCCAATACCCGTTGAACGGCAGCCAACGTGTTTCTTGACAGGGCATCGGCAACGGGATTCATTTTCCCAGGGACGTATTGGAGGGTGCAATTGTATTCAGCCACGGCGGAGAGATGTCGGCGTTGACGGGCGGACCAGGCGTCAGACTGTCGAGTGAAGGCGTGCACCAGAGGCATGTGGTCTGTGCGAATGATGAAGGGCGTACCTTCTAAGAAATGGCGAAAGTGACGGACAGCCAAGTGCACCGCCAGCAATTCTCGATCGAAGGTAGAATAACCCGATTCTGCCTTGGACAGTTTTCTGCTGAAGAAGGCCAATGGGCGGGGCGAGCCTTTGACCACCTGCTTGAGTACTGCACCAATAGCGACGTCGCTGGCATCTGTGGAGAGAAGGAGAGGGGCGTGTGGGATAGGAAAAGTGAGAACCGCAGTAGTTGATAGGGCCTTCTTTGCATTGCTGAAGGCTGCTTCTTGAAGGGGACCCCACTTCAGGTCCTTTGGCTTGCCCTTGAGGGAGGCGTAGAGGGGAGCAAGAGTGGCGGCAATGGCTGGCAGAAAACGGTGATAATAGTTGATCATGCCCAAGAATTCCTGCAGAGCTTTGACAGTCAAGGGCGCGGGGAAGTTCTGAACGGCTGCTACCTTCTCAGGGAGGGGATGGACTCCTTCAGGAGTGATACGGTGCCCTAAGAACGACACTTCGTTGGCGCCAAAGGTACACTTGTCGTACCGGACTACAAGGCCGTTTTGTTGCAGGCGGTCAAGCACGATGCGCAGGTGACGGAGGTGTTCCTCTTTTGAGGAGGAGAACACAAGTATGTCGTCCACATAACATACACAGAAAGGGAGGTCACGTCGGCAATGTTTGTTAGGTGGTAGTGATCCGGTTCTGTTTGCATGTTCAGGCACCTGTAATCCCCGCATGGACGGAGGGAGCCGTCTTTCTTCAGAACGATGTGTAAGGGTGACGACCATGGGCTGGAGGCCTTTTGGCAAAGGCCCATTTCCTCCATTTCGGCGAACGTCTGTTTGGCGGGTGCCAATCGTTCCGGTGCCAGACGTCGGAATTTAGCGAAGACTGGGGGTCCCGTCGTCTTGATATGGTGATAAATACCGTGCTTGGCAGGAACCGTGGGCGTTTGGCGAAGTTCTGGACGGAAAACTTCCGGGTACGACGTGAGGAGGTGGGCGTAGGCATCCGTGGGTGCGCTGATGTGGAGAGCGAGGTTAGAGGGGGCGGGTTGAAGAGGTGTCGACAAGTACGAGTCTGCGTTGACCAATCGTCGGTGGGCGACATCGACCAGAAGGTGGAAATGAGAGAGGAAATCCGCACCGAGGATTGGCATTGAGACGTCAGCAACGAAAACTTCCAATTGAATTTACCGTTTCTGGACGATAATGAGAGGTTCTCGTAACCTTAGGTGGGTATCGCAGATACATTGGCAGCTACCAAGCAGACGTCGGCAGATGTAGACAGACTACGTCGTGCCTTGAAGAGTTTCCTTGGCGAAAGAGAACGACAAGCACCCGTGTCTACCAAAAATCGCACGCCCGTTCCTGCATCCTGTAAAAAGAAAAGATTAGAAACACGGGAGGCCACCGCCACAAACGATGGCCTACTTACACGTTTTTTGGCCACTGACAATCCTTGGCACATTTCTTCGCGGTTGCCGCGAATCTGAAGTGGTAGTAGCAAAACTGCGGCGGATAGGAGGTAGTAAGTGGCTGTATAAGTCGTTCGTTGGGGCGCGAGCAATTGGTGGGTGGTGGGCGGCTTTGTCGCCGCTTCGGCACGTCACGGGGTAGGCGTGTATGTCCTACGGTATTCATGTCAGCTTCGGTTGACGTTGAATAGGCATCCTCGTCGTCAGGGGTGGAGGCGTTGATGGAGGTCTTGAAGTGGCTGTCCATAAGGGCGTTGGCTTCGGTCATCAAGTCCTTTATGGGTAAACTATCGACATCGGGTATGGCAGCGCGTACAGGTTCGGGTAAACGGCGTATCCAAAGGGCACAAAGTAGGTTTACCTCACGAGGAGAGCCATCTGCGGCAGGTTGAAGGCGAGCGATACTGGTCATTTCCCTGAGGGCAAGCGAAGCCCTTTGGTCCCCCATCGGTTGTTGCGAGAGCTGAAAAAGCTTTGCTATAGGGGCGGCGGGCAACGGCGAGTACTGCTGCAGAGGATATGTTTTGAGGGTGTCATACGCTATTGGGGTGTCTCTTTGTTCACAAAGCCAGTCGGATATTTCTGGGAAGGTGTCCTCGGGTATCGCCGCGAGAACATAATCCGCTTTGGTGGTTGAGCAAGTCACGCCCCTGATACGAAACTGGACTTCTACGCGCTGAAACCAAGCAAACACCTCTCCGCTGGCAAACGATGAAAGTTTGAATGGAGCGGCTGCAGCACCAACTGCCGTAGAGTCCGCCATAGTACCAACGATGAAGGGGCGAGGGGGTGGGGGTGGAAGGCGGTGGGAGCGAGTCGACTTCCGGGGTCACCAATGTGACGGGCCGAAAGAGGGTTGTGAACTCAAAGGCAGGATGCAATCAACTGAGTTGTTTATTAAGGAACACTCTCCTTTATATACAAAACCTCAAGGCAACAGGACATAACATGTTCGAGAGACTGACAATGTTACAGAGCAAAACCGGAGACATGATCATTCAGGTTCTTTTTAGTGCGAGGGAAGAGCACAGATACAAGCATAATATATACAAAATAATTATGTACAATTGTGTGACACACAGTTGGTAATATATATATATATATATATATATATATATATATATATATATATATATATATATATATATATATATATATATATATATATATATATATATATATATATATATATATATATATATACGGTAGTAATCCCAGGTCTAAATATTAAGTATCAAGGGAGGAGATAGAATTTGGAAAACACTCAATTTCAGAATAAATAACCCTGGCGTCACAAAAATGAAGGTCAGAGGCAAAAATTTTATGTAGCCTGGATATATCGTTAGTCACCTTATTTGAAGGTATGAATGTCAAATTTCTGTCCTTATAAAGCAGCATAAGTAACATTGTGATAGCTCTACAGGTAAAATTCTCCGGTATATCATTCGCAGGAAATATCCCAAGTAGAAAACTGCCAAGAGGAACTTTCATAATGACGACATGGCTCCAGCCCCAAAAATATATCTTTTAATGATTATGAGAGATATTATAACATCACTGCTTATATATGTAGAGAAGTCATAGATAACCTGGAGAACCATAAGAAACTGGTAGACTTTACTTCGATTTACTTTCTGATAGAAAATAAACATATCAAATGAGTTCCCCTTATTTGTGAATGACAATTAGTCTTGAACTGGACACCAAAGTCAACGGGTTTAAAACAGATCTATTTAACAAACATAAATGTTGTAATACCTTGACCTTTTGTATTTTATCCACTATGCTGAAGAAACAATTAGTGAAAATCAGGAGTCAACGAACTGGCAACACTGTATATTCTAACAATCTGATTATGGAAAGAAAGTGTTGGTGCATCATCCCCAGACACACAGCTTTACATAGTAGAAGAGAAAGCCAGTGTGCTTAAAGGTAACTATTCTAAAACTCAATAAAATATGAACACTTTACAGTGATCACACTGTACAAATTAGGCAATACTTTATCGAGGTTGTTATGGGAATATGCCTAGAAAGACATAAATCTAGCAATATTTCACCTTTATCTCTCGTTCCCAAATCCAACCAATCACGAACGACCTGACTCTTGAAAACATCTCTCTGCTATGCAGTATGATAAAGACTTAAATCCAGCAATATGGCACCTTTATCTCTCATGACCAAATTGCAATCGGCCTGACTCCTTAAAACATCTCTCTGTTATGCAGTACAATAAGTAGATCTCGGTTCCACCTACCTGTACAGTAATATCTATAAACAAATGCGAATGCAAACTGATGCTCTGATGTTGTTCTATAATGCTTTTTTGGGCTCAGCCATGTCGTCCTGATTGAAGGTTCCTTTAGGTAGTATTCTAAGGGATATTTGGCTAGTGATACTCCCAGAGAATTAACCAGAGGTTTCCAGAATTCTAACTCCTGGCGCAAGTATCCTTAATATAACTTTTAAGGATATCGCATAATATCAGTGGACGTATTTCTTGACACGACACATGGCAATCTTCACCTCGAATAGATTTTACGCTTTGAGGCGGAAGAGTGGTGAAAATGAGAGGGAGCCGTTATCGAGGTTACCTGGTGGATTCCCTCACAGTACTACTACGCCGTATTATTCCTTTTAACATAGCCATTTAAGTACGGGGTTCTCCCATGTTGCTCTCGGTGTTGTTACTGTTTTCAAAGAATATCATCATGCAATCTCTAGCATCTTCATCCTCTGTTTAGTTGAATATTTAATCTTTCCTGTGTATAATTTTTTGGCTCCCTTCTCAAAGTTAAATTAACATAATTTAGGGTTTTAAGCTTTGAAGTACGACAGTAACTCAGGGTATTTTGTCTTGTTGCCGACAACGTTACCGATAGGGAAATAGTCATTCCCCTGCCAGTTATATTGTTGTTGGCACAGGAAGATTCGGCTTCTCTTGTCCACAACCGAAAGTGGGTAGTATAATTGCCGCCACCTTTTTCCCTTGTGGTCTAGAAGACATATCTTATATCCGGCAATGTCTCACGCTACGGAATCGTTGTTCTTCTGCCGTCCAAGACGGCGCCGGTATAGGGAACTATGCTTCCTTGATTTACAGCCGAAAGTAGGAGGCATACCTGCCACCACCTTTCTCTGTAAAATAAAGACCCTTTCTCCCTCCCTTCTGTCCTTTAGCGACGGCCTAGCCGTTATGATTGCTGTAGCTGGTATTCTACAATCACCCCGCTTGCTGGGTTGACTGGGTTACAGGCCGGGCTCCTATAAAGGCGGTTAAGTTGCCGCTTCGACCATATCCCTAAAGGAAGCTAAGCTCCGTGAAAGGTTGAGCCGGCCCTGACGGCTGCCAGTGGGAAACCCATTATACTTTGGAGCAATCTTCACTCCTCTCCTGGAATGCCATCCATAAACATTGTAACCGGCAGTACAGCTGGCAACATAAATTGTGGCTGGATGGAAGCTAGAATCTATGAATTCCTCCCTTTCCATTTGAATCCTCATTCTGGAGAGAAGGCAGTAGAGACAGTAGTCCCTACAGCCCTAATTATTGTACTAAACTATAATGATACGGTAGTCCTTCTTTCCCTCTCTCTGTCAGCTAGTGCCGCCAGGTAGTAGCCTAACTATGTAGCATACCGACAAAACTACAGTATAAGACAATACAGTAGCCAGTACTCCCGCAGTATAACAATACAGTAGGTAGAAAACTACATTATATAATGATACAGTAGTATGAAATTTCCAATATACTCAGTGTATCCTTTCATAGTCCATTGTTGAGACCGCTTAATAAATCTTGTGGTGAATTATTCCTTCAACATTCTGTGGATCCTAGATTATCGGAACACTAATGATTACCTGTCAGTATCAATATCTTACAAGTGGTGAAGTTAGTGTTAGTATCCAGTGACTCGGGCTCTACGTACGAGAGTTATTCCACTCTGTATATTCACTAATAAGGAAACTAAAAATATTAATATTGTAGGTCATAGCAATTCCTTGGAGAGGAAACACACATATGTGTCTTCCCTACTTCTTTTCTAGCATACTATCCTAAACTATGATAAATAATAGTAAAGTATACTATTTTATGCCTGTTTATTTTATCAGTGAGATAAATTACCCTATACTCATTTCACTCTCTCTTTCCTTATAGCAGGAGGCTGAGGTGAAGTGTGCAGTCCTGGTCTGCAACCACAAAAGTAGGGACTTTTGTGGCCACAAGATGTGCAGGTCTTATGCCCCTGCTACATCGTATCCGGATCCCTGAGGTACTGTGACGCGTATCTTAAGGATATATTATATCAATGATATACACAACCTAGTACTCATTCACCCTTTTCTCCCTTACAGGAGGAGCCAATGGAAAAGTGTACAATTGTGTTCTGCAACCACAAGTGTAAGGAATTTTGTGGGCATACAATGTACAGGGTTTATGCCCCTGCTGCATCGTATCTGGATCTCTTAGGTTCTGGGAACCGAAGGGTCGCTCCAATCGCTTGACCTTGCTGACCGACGGCTTTGTAAAAGATATCCCTGACACTATGGAGTCAAGGGATACAGAGAGTGAATCCCACCAAAGGTGAGTATGAGGCTTCCAGAAGAACTCTCCAGGACCTTCCCTACCTAACGAATCTTTGAAGTGCCTACTGTTCCCTAAGGCTCAATCAAATATGTTTGGTCCTCAGGCACAGGCTCCTACAGAAAGTGGTCCAAGAAGTTATTACCAAAGCCATCATAGAGAATGTGAACCTGCTCCAAAAGTGGGGCATGTCCTAAAATAGGAAATCATCATTAGAACTGCAAATTTCCAACCGTGACCAGGACCACTGTGACTCAAATGGTTGTCCAGCCATAAACCACCTTCCAGATGGTCTCTCATCAGATGGTAGCCAGTCACCTGTATTTAATCCAGGCTTTGAAAGGCAATCGAACATATTTTGGCACTACAAAGGTAAGGGCCCAAAAAGAGGATCCTCCTGAAATCTCCAAGGGTGGAGGAGGACACGGTCATGGAAACATGTCCTCAGGAACCTCTAAACAAGGAGAGGTTCCAGGTAGGAGGCAGACTTTTTCCCTTTCGGGATCGTTGGACCTTTGATCCCTGGCTTCACAGCCAAATTATGAATGGACTTGGTTGGAAATGGAACAAAAATCCACCTTTCCAGAATTCTTCCAACACTTCACCCCCTTATTGGAAGATTATACCTTAGAACTCTTGAACAAGAAGGTAAGGAGGAAATCGAAGTCCATCAAAATTCAAGGGAAGGCTGTTTTGTGTTCCCAAGAGAGACTCTGACAAACCCAGAGTTACTCAACAAGTACATCTAGATTAACAAGTTCCGGGTGCTTACAGTGCAACACATAAGGACCCTTTTACCAAAAAGGGGCGTATACTGTCTCAATAGACCTGGCAGATGCTTACTGGCACCCACCAGTCAGTCGCCCCCTATCCTCCTACCTGGGATTCAGGCTACAGAAGACAAAATTTGTCTTCACAGCCATGCCCTTCGGACTAAACATAGCCCCAAAGATATTCACAAAGCTAAGATACACGATAGTCGAGCACCTATGCTCCGAAAGAGTACAGGTAGTAGCATACCTGGATGATTGGCGGGTGCAGGCAGCATCCAAGACTACTTGTCTGCAAGCGGCCAGAGAGGTGATCCATTTCCTGGAACACCTGGGCCTCAAGATCAATAACTACAAGTCTCGAAAGTTTCAATGTTCAGGAATCCATGGGAACTTGCAGTCACACCACCTCTCCATTCTATTAAAGAAGAGAATAGAAGTAGCGGCATCTGTCAAGAGACTAATCCAACACAAGAGGATTTCAACGTGCCAACTAGGAAGAGTACTTGGCCCTCTCTGGTTTGCAGTAGTGACAGACCCGGTGCTAGAAGCACAGCAAAAGGATGTGCCCAGAGTCTGGAAAAGATACGCATCAAACACTCGAAGAGATCAACAAGGATGACACCGACGTGATTGTGCATGCCATTATGGCCGTGGTCAACGAAAAAGAGCCTAGCCTAGACAATTCTCTTGCAACCACCACAAACATCAGTGGTGACACACACGGAAGCCTCCCTGAAAGGAGGGGGACATCATCCGCATGAAAGGAAAGGGCAAGAAATTGATCATTCGAGTTAAAAAAAACTTTCACATCAACATCTTGGAGGCTATGACAGTCCTCCTGACATAGAGGAGACTATCCCCTCGCAGAACAGTCCACATCAGATTGGCTCTCAACAACGAGGTGATGGTGATATGTCTAATTGACAAGGCTCGAGTTCACCTCACATCAACCATGTGATGTTAGCCCTTTCCACCTGGCAAGGAAGAGAGGATGGCATTTATCGAATAGTTCACCTTCAAGTGTTCCACAATGTAACGGCGGATGCTCTATCAAGTTGAAAGCCGATAGAGACAGAATAGTCCCTAGACGCAGAATCGTTCTCCTTTTTTTTCGATAAAAGTCCCGGAACTCTAGATCAACCTCTTCGCAACGAGTGATAACAAGAAACTACCTCGTTATGCAGCCCCTTACGAGAACCTTAAGCAGAAGCGATAGACCTCATGTCTCTCGACTGGAACGGATGGAATCGAATTTATCTGTTTCCACCAGCCAATCTCCTGCTAATAGTCCTTGACAAGCTAGGATCCTGCAGAGGAACAGTTCCTGTAGTGGCCCCCAAATGGCCCAAAAACAATTGGTTTCCTCTAGTTCTAGAATTGAAACTGTAGCAGTTTCCTCTGCCGTACACAGTTTTTTCCAAACTGGTGCAGAAGTTGGCTGTTACATTTCATCCACGAGAACCAACAACCTGCATCTCATGCATCTCATGGTTTTTTGGCCCTAGCAGCGAACAACAGTTTGGGATTTCGAAGAATTTGGCCGACTTCATTGTAGAGTACAAGTCAATTCCAGCCAGGAGACAATGTGGATTGTCTTGGAAGAAAGGGGTAACCCTTGTGAAAACAAGGGGACCAAAAGAAATTTCAACAGGTTTCTGTCTCTCTTTCTTCTTTTACCTACTTGAACGAAGCCTGACTTCCACTACGATAACCACGTGTAAGTCGGCCCTGACTAGACCTCTTTTATACGCCTTTGAAACGGACCTCATCAGCGTAACCTTTTTTAAGGTACCAAAGCATGCACTAGACCAAGGCCAGCAAACTCTCAAAGCCCATTATATGGACCTTGGTCAATGTGTTGCACTATCCTTCACACCTAACAATGAGGATTGTACTCTAAGAAAACTAACACAGAAGGTAAATTTTCTGTTCGCAATACCCTCAGGGGCTAGAGTTAGTGAAATGTTGGCCCTATCAGAGATGTAGGCCATATTCAGTTCACAGAAGAGGGAAAAACTTAATCCTTTCCCCGATCCTACTTTTCTCGCCAAAAATGAGCTGCCCATCAAAAGGTGGGGTCCTTGGAGAATCTGCCGACTGAAGGAAGATATCTCCCTATGCCCATTAGGGTTTCTTAAGGTCTGTCTTCGTAGAAGTTCAGACTTCAAGGAAAGACAGCTCTTCCAAGGCTAAACCTCAGGATCAAAATTTATCCCTAAAATAACCGAGAGCAATGCTCACCTACTCATTCACAGAGAGGATCCTGACAGCTCACCCGAAGTTCAGGATCCTAAGAAAATGGCTTCTTCACAGAACTTCTTCCAACACTAGACAAAGCAAGTATATAAAATAAGACGTGATGGCAGCGGGTAGTTTTAAAAAACACATCGTCTAAGCCTGTGACGAATAGTGAACTGCTTTGGGACTTTCCAGTGCATCAGCTGCATGGGTATATTTACCCTCGAGTGCAAATCAAAACGATGATTAACTCACTGTTCCATATTGGTGCATATCTGACCGATAACACCAGTGTCGAGAGAACGTTGCATCACAGTGTTCATGCATTCTCAAAATCTGTACAAGTCAGTCCAATTTGGTTTCACATCTCCATTGTGTGGCATCATTTCGATGAGATTACATATTTTCCCGACAGGAGAAAATATGGACCCTGATGTGTTTTCAATGCCGGATCAGATTCATTCCTGATTATAACTACAATTGATAATCTAGTTAAAAAGTAAAATACTAAACGTATTTGCGTCTTATTGCTGCTATCTCTATTACAGACGAATAAAGTATACTAGAGTTTTAGTTAAGCCCTAGAAGGGCCCAACTTGAAATCAGAGTACAGATTTCCAAGGGATGAAAAAGGTAATCTCTAGGATTTACCATCCGTCCCTATGTAGATACAAACTTTGAATCCTTATTGTCGAAGTCGACACTTTCCCTGCAGGGGGCAGGAAGCCCTAAGCTAGTTCCAAGCTTATTGGATATGACAAATAATGCTAATGACATATATAAAGGTCTAGGAGACCATATAAGGAACTCATTCAAAGTAAAGGCACTTATACAAACCCACAGATATAGTGCTTTCAAGTAATTCTCTGGTAAACTTCCATCAGGACGTCATGGCTGAGTCCAAAAAACAGATTTTGAGCAAAGCAAAAAATCTATATTTGCGTGATATGGCCATGTCGTCCTGATAGGCCCTTCTTTCTTTCAAAAAAGGAGTATACAACTACGTAACGAAAGACCCCACCCGAATGCAACAAGGAATAATACGCTGTAGTAGTACTGGGAGAGGATTCACCGGATATCCTTGATAACGGCTCACCTTCATTTTCGCCACTCTTCCCCCTCAAAACATAAAATCTATTCGGGGTGAAGATTGCCATGTGTCATATCAAGAAATACATCCCCTGATATCATGCGATATCCTTAAAAGTTATATTAATGATACTCGCGCCAATAGTTAGAATTCTGGAAACCTGTGGTTAATTCTCTGGGAGTATCACTGTAGCCAAATATCCCTTAGAAAGCTACCTAAAGGAATCTTCCATCAGGATGACATGGCCATATCACCCAAAAAAAGATTTCTCGCTTTGCTCAAAATCCATTTTATGCAGCAAAATTTAGCAGGATTTTTATTAAATTGTGCATCCTTTATGTATTTGATTTTTTTAATCAGTCTAATATAATAATAATAAAAAAAGATCTTAAAACCGCAGAATATTTAATATTTCACTGTCATAACACAGGGTTCAGTTCTATTCGTTGAATTTTATTATTTATATGAAGAATTGCATAAATGTAAAAAGATAATATTGGAAAAAATTTATTTTTACAGCTTTATGACATTGATCTGTAAATTGCATTAATATAAAATACTATTGGGAATCAAGCAGACTCGTATTTATCACTATTTTGTGAGTGTGATTGAAGAACAAAAATTAACACACAAGTAAATTTAGAATTACCTTACAATTTTTTTACAATTTTAAGATGAAACATCTTATTCACAATTAGTAACCCAACAACGTTTTGCTCTTCTTCAAAACTGATCGAATATTTATTAAAATCAACTTATATATTTAAACAATCCTCTATTAAAATGGCATTTTCCAAATTTCTGTAAATATCTATTTTCAAGGAAGTAATGCATTGAAAATGCACACACCACACTTTAGCTGTGACTACATATGTCCATATTTGGTGTTCTCAATTTGCGTAGGACACACTGATATAATGATATGCCTCTAGTTCTGCTATTCACCCTCTGAAATTTGTTTATGTCAGCTCTTACAGTGGTTTTACCAACCATGTATAACATTTGAGAATATTTATTACCTATATTACCACAATATTGGAATTCAAATATCATATATTCACAGACATTGGGGAGAAAAAATTGAATATCGGTTGTTTTGGTAATGCTTGCTACAGAAACTTGTGTCACTGAGCCTTGTTCTGCCGCAGGACTTGTCGGGGAAAAATAGTCATCCGCAAAGGAAAGTCGTCCAATAGTATTTTCTTAATATTTTACTGATTGTTTAATGGAAATCATTTGGAGGTCACCTCCAACCGATTTCAGTAAGCAACACTTAACTCTGATTGAACCCCAAACACATTCATATATCTTTCAAAGCAACATGAAAAAAATAATGCTCCACCTTTTGCTCAGAATAATATGAAGAGGATTTGCTTCTTAGAAATTTGAGATGATTTTTGTTTTTGTTATTGTTGTAGATTACCGGACACTTTTTGAAGTAGTTTAATGTAAAAAAGGGCTCACTTCCTGATGAAGCTTCAAATTCATTTGATTTATAGATAGACCTTGGGTCATAAGGATCCATACTGGGTCACTCTGCATTGAGCCGACATTGCTTGCCCAAAGAGAAGCTTCTCAATGAAACAAAAAAATTGTCGTTATTTACATATAATAACATACACCAAAAAATTAAAAGCAGATCAGAAGCACAAACAGTATGATCAAAGGTTAATGGTCAAAGTATAGAGAAATTAAAGAAAATAAGTGACTCAAAAATTTATATATTCAATATTGAAATTTATTTCTAAGAGAAGAAAATTTTATCTTCTTACTAAGGTTGTTTTTTATTTTTAATATCCTTGTAATTCAATTAAATCAAAATGGAATTAGTTTTAGGTAGAGAGAGAGAAAGAGAGAGAGAGAGAGAGAGAGAGAGAGAGAGAGAGAGAGAGAGAGAGAGAGAGAGAGAGAGAGAGAGAGAGAGAGAGAGAGAGTGCCATCCTCCACCGACACTAACAATGAAGTGTGACATCTCACTCAGCAAACACCTCTGAAAGGTCATCATCACGTGACCATCATATAACGACATCATCCGTTGCAATAACATCACATTTCTCTGAGACATCAACCCAGATCTGTTAATTACAAACAACAAGGAAACAAGGAAGACATGTACACGTGAAGAATCTAACCCCCCCCCTCCCCCCATTCTTACCATCTATATATACCACTTTTAACAAATGTCCTTATGATGGTAATAAAAGGTTTATATAAAAAACAGTTATTAGTATAGATAAATTTATTGTATCAACAACAGCATATTATCAATAAAATGTCTAAATATCAGTAAAAATTAATAGTGGAATTTATAATCAGGTGCAGTGCATAAATGGTCCATATTAACACAAACAAATAAAATTTAATCCAGGTTATTTATCAATATCATATGGAATGTATGTCAACATAATAATATTCCCCAAATAACACAAAATATATATTAAATCTATTTACATTCCATGAGCAAGCATTGGGTGAAAATCAGAATTCAATGAATGGTATATAGAGTACATTAGATTATATGTTAATATAAAATATTCCATAACGCTACAAAATATATAGTTTGTTAACAAAACAGTACGTTCAAATAATGTTGTGAATAGGTGTAGAGTATAAAAATAGTATTTTCATATTATGTTGTGAATGGATATACATTGTAAAAATAGTACAATTAAATTATGTCGTAAATGGGTATACTGTATAAAAATTGTACATTCAAATTATGTTGTGATTGGGTACACAGTATGTAAATAGTACAATGAAATTATAACATAAATGGGTATACAGTATAAAAATAGTATATTTAAATTGTGTTCATAAAGAATATACAGTATAAAAATAGTAAAATTAAAATATGTCGTAAATGGGTATACAGTATAAAAGTAGTACATTCTAATCATTTTGTGAATGGGTATACAGTATGATAAATAGTACATTCAAATTATGTCGTAAATGGGTGTACAGTGTAAAGAAAATACTATATTTAAATTATGTCGTGAATGGGTATACAGTATATAGGCACTGATATATATTTAGAAAAAGTGCCATTTTGTCGAAGGGAATAACTATACTATGTGATGAAAAAATACATTCTATAAGGACTATGAATACTGTATGCATCAACAACAAAAATCATTCTTGGTAAGCCATTGATAAAATATAACAAAAAGATTATACAGCACCAAGATATTCTGAAAAAAAGATAAATTATGAATAAAAATATCTTCTCTTCTGCTAACAGTGAAGAAATACCCCATTGAGAAGGTGGGAAATAAGGGTCATGGGGCATAGACAGAGTTATAAGTCTGAGGACAGGAGTCAGCAGGGGGAGAGCCTCATACTACAGGACCTTCCTGGGGCACTGTAAACCTTTTCTCAGCCGCTGCTTGTTATCAGAATCTGGCATTGGACTATTGTGGACTTCTCTAACTTAGGATCAGATTCCTGTGGAAAAAAATATAGGATTTTAGGTTGAGAAGGTAGATGTTTTCTTTGAGAAGGAATCAAAAGTTATTACAAAGCACATGGAATTTAGGAATGTATTTATAGGGGTTCTAAGAAATGTTTATTAAATAGGTTGACTATGACAACAGGAGTGCACAGCTCTACTGAATGGAATGGGTGTAGAGACGAACAGAAAATAATATGAGTAGTGGAAATGAAATTCCTGAGAAGAGCATGTGGAATGATACATGACCTGAAGACCTGTTGTTGAAATTGCGCACATGCAGGTGGAAAGAAAAGCAGACTGAAGGGGGGTGGGGGTTGAAATGAACACAGATGTGTGGGTTCTGTACCAAAATGCATGTTCTTTATTCTTGGAAATAACTGATAAAATTCTAAAAAGAGTCGAGTATTCTAGTTCACTGCTCACCATGTACTTTGGGCCACCATTATCATGAAGGATATGTTTCAGGGCTTCATTAATTTCATCTTCCACTTTGGGAAGAAAAACTAAAATATTAATTCACAGTTTTCATGTCAGCCACAATAAAGTAGTTTCTTGCTAAAGATATTGCTTTAAGTTATTATTGAGAGTAATCATATCTGTACAGTAGAAAGTTTACTGATAGGAAAGTCGCCTTTATATCTTTACATATTAACTCATCTTATTATGGAGAGTGTGAGTGTGCTAATAATGAAATAAAGAGTATTTTATTTTCATTACACTTCCTTGTAATTATATGATTATCAATTTGCTTGCTGAGTAATCCCTTAAATCTATTACATCTACCCTTAATCCATGAGTAAGGTTGTTTCACTTGTGTGCTGATCAAAAGCAAAGCTATAATGTTACTCACCTGAAGATTGTGATCAAAGAGGAGATCGGGTGAGTTCTTTTCAGTTCTAATCAATCAAGAGGATCTAATCACCTAAGTGGATTCCAGATGATTTGCTGGTAAGAAGATGTCATCGTCTTGCTTCTCAAGGAGACTAGACTACTCTACTTTGATTATGTGAATCTGCAATTAAATGAAGCTGATATTAAAAACTTCTCATGAAGTATATAAAATAGCAATTGAAAGAACAGATCATCAAAACGGATCATATCTTTCAGTTTTCACATTACATTTATGATAGAACAATGTTCAAAAGGAAATATTCCATATTCATTTCAATAATCTTAATAGATTTACATTTAAAAGGACAATCCGAAATTAAATGGCTCCTTCATTCCAAGTTTTATCATTCGGGAATTTGTTGCAAGAAGTGAAAAGGAGAAATAATAATTGTGACTTGACCAAATTTTCCATCAGCAAATCATAAGAAAAATATAGAAGTTGAAGAGAGGAAGGTCTGTGCAAAGATGTGGAAGATGACTCCAGAGAAGGACAGAGTAAAGGAATGGCTGTGTCTGGTACTCGCCGATACCAATCCAAAATGAGAAGTGAAGGAATTAACACTTTGTGAGAAGAACTGCTGCTCCCTGAGGTCAAACTCTATTTCCGGAATGCCGATAATGTCTGTTGTTTAGGTACATTTCCTGGCCCTTCCAGTCATACACAGGCTCTTGCAGTTTTGCAGCCGATAGGAAAAATGTCTTAAAAAGGCCTCAGAACTCCCTACTCGGACTCCTAAACAGAAAACAAGAAAATATGTCGTATAAGAATGACCTCTTACCAGAGGGCTGATGCAAGTGCCATTTGCAGAAATGGTGGAATTTCCAAAAAGAAGTTAAACAAATAATTTTCTTGAAAATTTGCAATAACCATAGAAATAATCTTTTGTGAAAAAAAATATGTTTAATTCATCTTGCCTAATGCCTGAAGTGATACCCATATAATGAAACTATTTGAAAGAGGTATCTTTACAGTTATTTCCTAAAGACAGGAGCTGAAAGTTTGAAAACCCTTATACGTCTAATGTAGTAAATTATCAAAGAAATATTTATTTATTATTAAAAATCGTACTCTTAACAATGATAGATTCAATAAAAAATGACAATATAGGAAACTTTTGCAAAAGTTACCGAAAGGAAAGTAATTTTACTCTGCATTTAATTCGTTAGGAACAGGGTTTTTTTTCTACAATTCATTGAGAGTAGTAACTCCAAAGTTTTTTCCCTTAAAATCTCACCTCATCTTTTTGTCTCTTCTGCAAAGTCCGTCTCAGTTCTGTGTTCCTTCTCCTCTCAGCAGAAGTTGACTGAATGGGTCTGACTGAAGCTGTTCTAAAACTTCAGCTTCTCTTGAGTCCAACAGATGACAGTGGTCAATATCCCTGTGCACCAGTCAGTCAGTCAGTCAGTCAGTCAGTCATTCAGTCAGTTAGTCAGTCATTGTTCAGTTCTATCAGTTCATCTGATCTGTAAAAGGTGTATAGCATCAACAAACGAGTACATTACAAAGTTTAAGTACTAAACAAAAGATAAAATGTCTGCAATAAAAATCTTGTTGTGATATATCTTCACTCTGATCTTTTATCGCAAAACAGAATGGATCAATTAAATAAATATGAATTTGTATTGGCGGAGCAGATATATTCATTATCTTATAATATTAACTGCAGGATAGAAGTTGTACAAAAACACTTTACACTTTATATGTAAGGTCACCGAAAAATGATATAGTTGTGATAAATAGGATTTTGCATGGGCCAAATTGCCTGATAAAAGATGAGCAAAATAAAGGAGTTATAGAAAAGAGTGTCTATACAAAGAAGAAGAAGAAGAAGATGACTCTAGAGAAGGTCTAAGTTAAGGAATGACTGAGTCTGGTAATCACCGCCAACGATCCGAGATAAGCTTTGAAGAACTGCCTCGGTGCTGCTCTCTGATGTCGTATTCTGGTTCCTGAATGCAGACATTGTCTGCAAATTCATTAAGAGAAACTCTCTACTCTCTCTTAGGTGGATTCAGTGTGCCCAACCTCTAAAATAAAAACCTGAGGTGAGTGGAGCTGCTATAGAAAGAGTATGCCAGGGACCTCGTTCCAACAGGCCTGGTTTGGAGCTTCCCTTTTCGATCCAGGACTCTGACACTCTAGGCAAGGTGTTTCTCAGGTCTTTGCAAGGAAGGACTCAATAAGTTTGAATGACATCTCACCTAAGTGCTGGTGCAAGCACCAATAAAGGAGAGGGAGGAATTTCCGAAGAGAAGCTCGTCCCTTAATCATTTCCCTGCAAACATACAATAAAGCAGACTTATCAAACACCCCTTGCCTTATGGTCAATGATAAATTAGTGATATGAATGCAATGCCTTGAAACCATTGTAAGGAGGTAATTTTTACAATCCAGAATCAAATGGCTCCTTCATTCCAAGTCTTATCATTCGTGAATTTGTCGCATAAAGATAAGAGGAGAAATATTAATTGTGCATCAACCGAATCGTGCAGCAATAAATCTTAAGAAAAATATAGAAGTTTTAAGAGAGGAGGCTCTGTGCAAAGAAGTGGAAGATGACTCTAGAGAAGGACAAGGTTAACGAATGGTTGTGTCTGGTACTCACCGACATCGATCCGAGACGAGAGGTGAAGGAATTAACACTTTGAGAGATGACCTGCTTTTCCCTGAGGTCACACTCTATTTCCAGAATGCAGATAATGTCTATTGTTCAAGTACATTGCCTGGCCCTTCCGGCCATACACAGGCTCTAGCAGTTTCGTAGCCCATAGCAAAAATTCCTTAAGACAAAGCTTCTACTCCTCCCTATTTGAATATATATAAGCTCGACCAATATTTATCCTGAAAACATAATAAACATGAACGAAATATTGTGAAAAAAATATAAGTTAAATACGTCTTGCTTGATGACTGAAGACAAATCATTTAAGCAGAATCCATATAATGAAGTTATTTAAAATAGGTAATTTTCAGAGTTATTTTCTAAAAACAAAAGTTGAATGTTTGAGAACCCTGAGTTTACCTTCACTTTTAATTGTGATTTAGAAACAAGAACGTAATTTAGGTCAAAACATATACAACACAACAAGTTGCAGTTATTTGTAGACATTTGGAAAATAAGAGGACTGGAATCCTTGGTCATAATTACCTAATTGTTCCTCTCTGCATGTCTGTCTGTCTGTCTGTGCTGCAGAGGTGAGACTTCTAATTTCTTTCTCCTTTCATTGTGATGATATAATAAAGACATTACGTTCTATTTCAAAGAAAAAACATAAGAGGAAAAATTAATATCAAATGAAATACAAACAAGTACAGTAGTATGAAAATATTCTAACAATGCTTTAATGTAATAGATTCTCGAAGAAATATTATTTATCATGAATAATAGTAATGATAAAAATAATGATGATGCAGAAACCTTTTGCAAAAATGACCCAAAGGAAAGTAACCTGACCTATTCCATTCAATTCAATAAGAAAAATAACTACGGATATTTTTCTTCCCCTCAATGCATTTATAGTAGAAACTCCAAAGTCTTTTCCTTAAAATCTGACCTCATCTTTTTGTCCCCCCTAGTTCTGTTGGTCCTTCTCCTCTCATCAGAAGTTGACTTAGTAGGTCTGACTGACGCTGGTCTAACATATCAGTTTCTCTTAGGTCCAACAGATGACGATGAGCAATATCCCTGTGCACCAGTCAGTCGGTCAGTATGTCAGACAGTCAAGCAGTCAGTCAGTCAGTCAGTCAATGTTCATTTCTACCAATTCATTCGATCTCTAAAAAGGAAATAGCATCAACATACGAGCGCATTACAAATTTTAAGTGCTATACTAAATGAATAAGACCGAGGTGAGGAGAGCTGCTACACACAGGGTATGTCGGGTTCCAACAGACCTCCTTTGGAGCTTTCCTTGACGATCGGGGCCTCTGACAATCTAGCTCACCAAATGGCTGATGAAAGCACCGTTAGAGATGAGGGAGGAATTTCCGAAGAGAAGCTCGTCCGTCACTTAATCATTTCCTGCAAACCTACAATAAACATACAAAAATAATGACTTTGGAAAACAGAATTGTGTGTCTCTTACATAACGGTTAAAGATAGATTAGTGAAATCAATGTAATGCCTCAAAACCATTATTATAAGTAGGAACCTTTTACAATTATTATCTGAAAATAATAGTAGATTGCCTGAAACACCAGAAGCAATGTTTACTTTTTATTTGTGAAAACTAACTCATTGAAGAAAGCAGAGAGAGAGAAAAAGGGAATGAAGCTACAGCTACTGATAATTAATTCGCTCTTTCTCTCCCTGGGTTGGTCTCTCTCAGCCTCTGTATTGCCATGAGAATAAGAGAGACACACCTCATTTAATCTACCTTTGCTAGTTTCACGCTGATATAGAAGATATCATTACCTTTTATAGAGTGAAAATTTATATTTCATTGTGTGAACAAATGAAAATATTCGAAAATAACTCGAATTGTATAAATAGTTTTTTGTAATTTATATTCATCATGAATAATGAAATTTAGTATTAACGTTACTCTTTTCATTCAATTCATTAAAAATAGTAACTTAAATATTACCCTTTCTATTTCTCTAGTTAGGAGCAGTAACTACAAATCTTAAATTTTCATTCCATTGATTAAAATAAGTAACTCCTTATCATAACCATTTGATACAATTCATTATGAACAATAACTCAAAATTCTTAACCTGAAAATCTTACCTCATCTTATTATTCTCTTCTCCAATGTCAGCTTCAGTTAAGCCTTCCTTCATTTTCTGATAAGAATTTCACTTCATGGGTCTGACGGACGCTGGCCTAACATGTCAGCTTCTCTCAAGTCCAACAGATGACGAGGAACTGTATCAATTGCAACAGTAAGCCAGTCAGTCAGTCAGTCTTCTGTTCTACCAGTTCATCTGATCTGCAATAGGAAACAGCATCAATATATGAGGCCATTAGAGAGTTCAAGTGTTTTACAAAAGATAAAATCTCTGCAATAAAAAGCTTAATGAGATAATCGTTTATTTTGATCCTTTATTGTAAAAGTAAATGGATTAACTATATTAATATGATTTTTTAGCAGCAAAACTGGTCCTTTTTAACATGAAAAAGTTATACTTTCTGATTTAATGTTCAAACTGATCAAATACAGAACAATAGATTTCACAAAGTACTCACCTGTCTGAAAAGTTTTAAGATCCCTTTTTCTCATTTCTTTTTTGTTGCATGATATGAGTCCTTTGAAGGACTTGGGTATGAATGATATCTTCAGTCACCTCCAGAGAGAGAGAGAGAGAGAGAGAGAGAGAGAGAGAGAGAGAGACTTCTTGCTGAAGAGCTTATGCCTACAGATTCCGTCCAGAGCTTTGAGGGAAGATTAGGGACATTTCAGAAGACATTATCAATGTACTCTAATATTGAAATTGCTATATATATCAAGTCTCTCTCTCTCTCTCTCTCTCTCTCTCTCTCTCTCTGTATATATATATATATATATATAGATAGATAGATAGATATAGATATTTATATATATATATATATATATATCTATATATATATATATATATATATAGATATAGATATTTATATATATATATATATATATACATATATATATATATATATATATATTTCTTAATAATAATAACTAATAATAAAAAAGCAAAAGCCAAATCTTAAAGAAATATAAATTTTGAAACTAGGCCTATAGTGAATACAGTATATTTATCCTGGCCCATCACCTGCTGCTGAAAGGTTTGGAACATTGGTGGAAGAGAGAGAGAGAGAGAGAGAGAGAGAGAGAGAGAGAGAGAGAGAGATCGTAAAACACCTATGAAAAACAGGAAGAAGTATAAAAAGAAGAAGCAAACTCACCAACCAACACCATTTCTACATCCGGTGGATTCCTTTGCCTTAAGATCCATCTCTCTGACTAAGGCTTCGTCATCGGGTCGTTCTTCTTCTGGGAAATAGATCCTGTTTCTCACCCTGACTCCCTTCAAGGAGGCGAGGAGTCTGAGGATGACCTCAGGGCTCCTCGTCCTCCCCAGGGAACACAGAGGAAAGAAGATTAATGCGAAGAAAAAAGAAAGGAAGAAAATGGGATGAAATGGAGGGAAATGAAAAGAAGAAGAAAGGAAATGATGTCACCCACATTTATTCATTATTTCATGCTTTTATTGTTATCTTGTTTTGTTCAGATGAAGAAGTACGTACACGTACACGCGCACACACACGCAAGTGGACATGACCCAAAATATCATGTAAATTTTGAATAAAAGTAAATACTTAAATTGATAATACTTTTTATTACATTTTTCATTATTAATGTTAATTTATATATTTTATGATCAGTTTACTTAATGCTCAAGGAAAATAGACCTATGTTCTTTCCAAAAATAGATATGGATATATGTAGGCCTATTGAGAGTACCCTTTCACACACATACAAACACACACACACACACACACACACACACTCTCTTAAGGAATGATGTCTCCTCACCTCCTTGCATCCTGTGGTTGCAATGTCCGAAGGATGTCCCCAACCTTCTCGATGTCTTCTTCCTTGACGTCGCTGACATCGACAACGACATAAAGATCCTCCTCCAAGAAAGGGATGGGGCGACTGACGCTGCTGACGTCGTTGACACTGAAGCAAATAACTGAAAGAGAAAGAAGAAGAAGAAGAAGAAGAAGAAGAAGAAAAAAAACGTTAAGAAAAATGATAATAAAAAACTAAACATTTTCTCTGTGTTTCTTTCTTAAGATTCTAAAGGAAAAGATCAAATGGGAATAATAATAACAACGAATTTAGAGGCAAAAGAACTAAACACAGAAGAGCAATATGTCTGCCAGTGTCTCTTTGAGGTTGCGTTAGTGTGTGTGAGTTTGCGTGTGCGTTTGCGTGTGCGTGCGGGAGTTAATGTGTGTGTGTGCGTGTGTGTGTGCAAGTGAGCATTGTAGGGCTCGCATAAGGTATGGCATCAGTCTGCTCATGAAACCCTCACATTATGCACTGTCTAAATCACATCAGCCAATAAAAACTCAGTTTTATTCTATTGTCAAAATATCATTGGCCAAAAGAAACGTTTTTAAATCCCTTTTGCTGATTGGTTCTCCCGTTCGGATAACTCCGCCCACTTCCTTGTAGAGAACCAATCAGCGCAGGAAGGAGGCGGAGTCAGGAGGAGACGTGTTTGACTATGGCTAATGCCGATATCAGTTTCCTATTCATTACAATCATGTTCATTTTGATTCATTTCTATCATTATCAATTAAATCAAGGCCATAGAAATGAGACATTTCCTTTTAATATATGGAAGGAAAGAAATTAAAACTTAACATTGATAGCTTTTATTTGAAATTAAAATCAGATTAAAACAATATTTTCCTTTTTGTGTAAAAAAAACACCTGATTGAGACCTCTGAATATAATGTTCTACATCTATAGAGTAATAATGATGATAATAATGATGTTAACAATGATATTAATAATGATAACAACGATATTAACAGACTGAATGACAGGATGAGGATGAGGGAAAGGAGGCCAGGTATTGTAATGTCCCTCGGAGGAAAGGAACAGAGAAAATAATATTATTATTACTTACCTAAATATAGAATCTGTTTTGTCTTTTCCAAAGATTGACAGAAGGCGTCGAGGCTGGGATGGTCCTTCAACCTGACCCAGAGATTTCTAATATTTGGAGGGATTTGGAACGTTTGGTCCCAGATGCCTAAGTATTCCTCACAACTGTTCCAAAGAGAGGAAAAGAAAAGAAAGAAATAGTTATTGGATTTGATTGGGAATTTTATTATCAAGTTGATGAAGATGATTATGATGATGATGATGATGATGAAGACGAAAACGAAGAGTAAAAAAGAATAATTTCGTAAAATATGGAAATTGATATTAACGAAAAATGAGAAATTGAAATCGGGACTTTTTGATGTTTAGCCGACTTATTATGAGTCTAATTGTGACAATGATGATAATGATGATACTGACAATATAAAATATATTGTTTACAAGACTCAATTTGATTGTTATACTAAAGGTTATGAGTTCTCTCTCTCTCTCTCTCCTCTCTCTCTCTCTCTCGCTCTCTCTCTCTCTCTCTCTCTCTCTCTCTTTATTAGTAGGCCTAAACATGTGTGCATGTGCATATGTTTGTACTAATGATCATGTACCAGTGTATTGTCATAAAAATATTTGATTATTATATGTATCTTGCAATATTCAAAATAACTGTGAAGTAATAATAACTTACTCATTTGTGAGTAGATTCTTGATTGACTCTCTCTCTTCTACGGTCGGCTCTGAATCTCCTTTGAAATGCTTCTCTAGACCTATCCCTGATGGGTTGATGAGATGCCGGCAAAGTTGCCTTTGTAGTTCAACTAACCCATCAGTGTCGAAAAGGTTT
>NC_090767.1:23352815-23357815 GCF_036898095.1 Palaemon carinicauda
GGTCAGTTAGTTAGTTAGAGCGATGTTCCCGTTTTTTTAGGCTTTAATAATTTTGCTATTTAGCTACTCTAGAAATGCTTATATTACACCGTCAGTTTTAGCTCGGTGTATTCGACACGGTCGAGGTACTGATCTTGACTTTCGCGAGGCTTGGTAGCCTAGACGTCTGGCACTAGTACTTTCATGCATGGTATAAGTTTTTTCGAGTGTTATTTTATTGAAGCTATAAGCTAATATTTTATACATGTAAGATATTGTTGAATGTTTTTTCCAAGATTGTATACGAGAGAGTTTCGGTGATTTGGGTAATCGATTCTCATCTTACCTAGTGTAGTATTCTAGGTACAGTAGTATACTTTCGCAAATCCCCGATTGTTCTTTTCTCCTCCGCAGGATAAGTTCAATCCCTCTTTCCCTCTGTAAGCCTTCGGCCTAATCCTAGTGGTTCTATCTGTATAATAATTCAGATATAACTATTCTAGGATATGTCTGTCCTGACCTGATAACCAGAGTGACTGTTTTTTTGGGTTAGGGCAGAACATCAGATTTTTTGGTCTGTGATCTGCTTCTTCCTAGTATAGAGAATGAGTCTCCTTTGCTAGGTTTGGGGTGGACACAGGAAGCTTTGCTTCCCTAGTCCATGTTGAAAGGATTTTGTACGAGATGATTCCTTCCTCAAGTGGCCTAGCAGACTGTCCTGTGTTGTTTTTATCGGGCTGGAGAATGAGTTTTCTCTGTTGCCCGGTGAAATAACTTCACCTAAATTTGTTCTGGTTGGGAGGAGGTTAGCAAGTATTGCCAATCTTCCTCCCTAATAGACAACTCTTGGTTAGGATGAGCTTCCCTAACGGCTGAGTGTGTCTCCTGCTAGAACAAAGTCTATAGGACCCTTATCCCTTCCCCACCTCTCTTTCTTTTATTTTCTTTTAGCCGTAGTCCTACTTCCGTACCTAGTATAGGTTAGGATGGAGGACAAGCTCAGCTCTCTGCCGGCTGGCACTAGAGAGCCCCTTTATTCTTTGCAGAGTGACCCCAGGCCTCCCTTGGTCTCCCTTCCATGTCCTTCGGTAGAGCCCGTCAGACTATGGATTCTTTGGAAGCCTGAAAGTTACATTCTCCCCTTCCATAAGTTCACTCTTTCTGGATGGAAGGTCGTATGGCATGCCGCCCTATAACCTTACATCCATACTTTTCTCTGACTATTGTGTTGTACTCCTATCCCGGCTGCCAGCTTGACACCCGACAGCCGGGAAGGTAGAGGTTCTCTGATTCTTGGCTACTGTTGGCGGCATGGTTTTATTACCTTTGCCGGCCGGCAGTGGAATCACAGCCCGAATTCGCTGACCGCTACGATTAGCGGCAGGCAGCTGGGTTTTAGTATTTTCAGCCGTCGGCTGGCAATGATTGCCGGCCGGCACACAGTCGCGAATCAGTGGGCTGCCCCCTATTAGTTAAAGATAGTATATCTTTGATCTAAAAAGGGGTAGTTGCCGGCCGGCACAATAACATGCGATGTACAGTAGTTGCTATATTCGTAGTGTAGTACACACTGCATTAGTAGAAACTGCTGTACAGACTTTGTGATAACACTAATGTTCTTCATCATACTTAATGTTATCTTGTACAGCCTTTTGTTGAGACCGTATTTTATATAGATAGTGAGTTCTTTTTGTATTCTTTCAATCCCGTATATTAAAACTACACATTAAATTTCCGTTTAGGAAATTACATAAGGTATTCTAGTATAGAATTAACCCTAGTTTTAATATTTCGGGAGGTTACAGCAATTGACTGAACAGGAAATACAAGTATGTGTCTTTCCTTCTTTCTTTTATAGCTTTTCTATATAAGCTAAATGTTTCAATATAAGTGAAAAGCCTTCACTTGATACTCATGGATTTTTTTTCTCTTTACAGGAGGACCATCCGAAGTGCGGGAGTGTGTTCTGAAATGTCCGCAGTAAGAACTTCTGTGGACATCATTATTGCAGGAGGCACGCAGCATGCGCAGCCTCCAGAGATGTTCTCCGCTATTGGGATCATCAGGTTTGTACAGTTTGTTATAACCTGATTACCGAGGCTTTTGACGACCCTAAGTCAACGGAGTCAAGGGATGCTGCCAGGGAAACGTTACAATCCTGGGTGAGGGGTTTTCAGAAAAAAACCTCAGGTCCCTACATTCCAAATGAGAAGATGAGGGCCTACCTTTTCCCTAAAGCATCGGCTGATGCAATCATCCCCCAGCCTCAGGTGGAGATACCAATTGCCCTGAATCCGGTAGATTCTGAAGTCTCAGCCGCCCTTCAAGACATCCAAGTGGACGATAGGATGTCGGAGGTGTCGGATTCTACTAAGAAGGACCTTCTAGGAGAAGGTCAGGAGGAGGAGCTGTTTCAGACTCCTCAATTAGAAGAGCAAGAAATCGACGAAGTGTCGGTTACGTCGGTTCCGGACCCAGAACCGGTTCCTTCTACATCGTCTGCTATCCCAGATGAACTGGGAAGGACTCTTTCTTCCATTGTTGAGATGATCCAACAAATTCAAAGGAAGAATGATGAGAAAGAAGCTGCAATGATACTGGAGTTACGTAGACTTGCAGCATCACGTGGGCCCCAGAAGCGGCTCATCGTGAAGGATCTTCCCTTGAGCTCGAATACCAATCCTTGGAAGTATGACGAACACATGCCAATGACAATCGGGGAGATCGTGATCTCACAAAAGTTGGGAGCAATGCCCCTGGAAGAAGTGGAATTTTGGCCCAACAAAGATTTTTATCCGGACTGCTATGCCCGTCTTAAAAAGGAGCCATCCTTAAAGGAGGAGACGGAGCCGGAGGTCATAGTTTTTGACCATAGTAAAGCTCAGACGTTACTATCGAGCTCGATGAAAGAGAGGGGCTTCACTAAATCAAAGGTGCCCGCCTTGAGTAGAAGCTTCCCTCCTTTGTGGCCTCTCCTACCAGAGCCTTTCCCTTCTTGGAAAAGGGATATAAGGCTGCCTTAAATGCGGTGGAGGCAGGGAAACCATGCCCCTCCTTGAAGGATTGCTAGCCGTTATCTCTGACCTTGCCCTTGGACCAAGAAGACTGGAAGGACCTACACCTTACCTTCTCAGTCAGGAAACTAGAAGCTGATATTGCTGAACGCCAGTTCGGTGAGGCGCATCCAAAACTGTCGGAGGCTCTCTTGCGTAGAGAGCAAGAGACAAAGGAAAGACTTGCGGCATCGATGTCGTTGCAATCAACACTAGAAACGATGGCAAGTGACCCCAAGAACCAGGACATGTTCATAGTTGTGGCCAAAACCCATCTGGCCACAGTTACGAAGGATTTCTATAGCTTTATTAAAGCTAGGAGAGCCTGAAGAGAGTTCGTGTTCGCCTCGGTTGCGGTGAGGCACGAACATAGGAAACTGAATTCCTCTCGTATTCGGGGTAAAGACCTCTTTCCCAATGAAGTGGTTAAAGAGGTAGTAGACAAAAGGCCATCCTCTCGGCCGGCTAAACCCTACCAACAGCAACATCAACAACAACTTCCTGTGACCGCGGTGCCTCAGACGGTGGCACAACCTCCAACCACGTACCAGCTGGTACCTCAACAAACGGCGACACTGTCGCCAGTTCTTAACCCAGCCTGCGAAAGGCAGACTTTTTTCTTTCGTTCGAGAGCCAGAGGAACAGCCAGAGGTTCTTCTAGACACCCTTCAAGAGGAAGGGGATCCAGGGGAGGACGCGGTCAAGGAGGCAAGGCCTCAGGTCCACAACAGTAGAAGTAGATACTTCCAGTAGGAGGGAGATTACAGCATTTTAGGGATCGCTGGACCTTCGATCCCTGGGCCCACAGCTTAAATAAGAATGGACTAGGTTGGAGCTGAAGCAGTCCTCCACCTCAATTTCCTCAATTCTTCCAACACTCAACCCCCGCTCTGGAAGAATATGTCCGAGAGCTCTTAGTCAAAAGAGTAATCCGGAAGTCTAAGTCCATCAAATTCCAAGGAAGGCTGTTTTGTGTTCCAAAGGAGGACTCAGAAAAACTCAGAGTCATTCTGGGCATATGCTGTGTCTATACACTTCTCTGACGCTTATTGGCACGTTCCAATTATTCGTCACCTCTCCCCCTACCTAGGCTTCAAGTTACTTTGATAACTTTACACCTTCAAAACCATGCCTTTCGTGCTAAACATAGCCCCAAGGATTTTCACGAAGCTCGCAAACGCAGCCATCCATCAGTTACGCCTAAAAGGGGTCCTAGTAGTAGCCTACTCGGACGACTGGCTGGTGTGGGCAGCATCCAAGACAGTATGCATGCAAGCTTCTAAGATAGTGATCCAGTTCCTGGAACATCTGGGATTCAAAATCAACATCAAAAAGTCTCGTCTTTCTCCAGCTCAAAAATTTCAGTGGTTGGGAATCCACTGGAATTTGGAGTCACATCGGCTTTCCTTTCCTAGTAAGAAGAGGAAAGAAAGAGCAGGATCTGTCAAGAGACTATTGAAATCCAAACGGATATCGAGACGCAAACAGGAGAAAGTGCTGGGCTCTCTACAGTTTGCTTCGATAACAGCTTAAGGATGCAACAGGAGGCTGGAGAAAATATGCGAAGAAATGGCATCTGTCAGCAGTTCACATTCAAGAGTTCCGCAATGTGACAGCGGACGCTCTATCTAGGTTTACACCTATAGAGTCAGAATGGTCCCTTGACGCAGGATCGTTCTCCATCTCGAGTCAAGTCCCATAGCTGCAGATAGGCCTCTTTGCGACGAAAGACAACAAGAAAATAGTTCGTTACCTGTCCCCTTATGAGGATCCGTTAGCGGAGGCAGTGGACGCTATGTCCCTGGGCTGGATCAGATGGTCCTGTATCTATCTGTTCCCTCCGCACACCTCCTTTTGAAGGTCCTCGATATGCTGAGATCCTTCAAAGGGAAAGCTGCAATAGTGGCCCACAAGTGGCCAAACAGCGTGTGGTTCCCTCTGGCATTGGAACTACGATTAAAATTCGTA
>NC_090767.1:23365315-23367815 GCF_036898095.1 Palaemon carinicauda
GTCTTTAGTAGTGGTCCTTAGTCCCAAAAGGACCTAGGTAAGCTGAGTAAACCAGTTGGAGTCCCTGCAGCGGGACATCAAAGCAGCTTTGAGGGTGCGATGAAAACTTTAAACCATTCCATTGGCAGCGGGGTTGTAGGCAGTTGTCTGATGTAGAGTGATGCTCAGGAGATTCGCTAACGATGTCCACAATTGAGAGGGGAAAGTGATATCCCTGTCAGAAGTAATATGCTCAGGAATGCTAAATCTTGCTCTCCATCCTGAGAGTAAGGCAGATGTACATGAGGCTGACGTTGGAGTTTCCATGGGAATGGTTTCAAGTCAACGAGTGGAGCGGTCGATGACGGTAAACAGGTAACAACGTTGACGTGAATGTGGGTGAAAAGACGCTTAGGTTGAGGAAAGGTGTCCACTCCTGAATCCGTATGTCGATGTATTTTGGAAGTTTGGCAAGAAGTACAGGCGCGACCCAATCCTTAGCATTCTTAGTAATGTCGTGCCAAATGAACTTCATCTTCAGCCGCTGTGCAGTAGAACAGTGTGAGGGATGTGAGAAGCCATGAATGAAATCAAACATCTATTGGTGCATGGGAGCAGGAATCCACTGTCGTGGCCTACCAGTACTGACGTGACAGAAGAGGGTGGTGTTGGAGTCGTTGAGGGGGAAGTGTTCCCAACTGAGGGATGTGCAGAATGTCGTACTGTACATGCTTGATATTCTGAATCCTGTCGTTAAGCTTCAGCCAAGGCGTTGTAATCCAATCCCAGTTGAACGGTGGCCAACGTGTTTCTTGACAGGGCATCGGCAATGGGATTAATTTTCCCAGGGACGTGTTCAAAGGTGCAATTGTATTCAGCAACTGTGGAGAGATGTCAGCATTGACTGGCGGACCAGGCTTCTGACTGTTGAGTGAAGGCGTGCACCAGAAGCATGTGGTCTGTGTGAATGACGAGGGTCGTACCTTCTAAGAAATGGCGAAAGTGACGGACAGCCAAATGCACCACCAGCAATTTGCAATTGAAGGTGGAATAACCCGACTCTGCCTTGGACAGTTTTCTACTGAAGAAGGCCAATGGGCGTGGGCAAGCCATTGACCACCTGTTCACGTACTTCACCAATAGCGGCGTCGCTGGCATCGGTCGGGCTAAGTAGACATGCATGTGGGACGGGAAAAGTGAGAGCAGCATTGGTTGATAGGGCCTTCTTTGGGTTGCAGATGGCTGCTTCTTGAAGGGGCCCCACTTCAGGTCTTTTGGCTTGCCCTTGAGGGAGGCGTAGAGGGGAGCAAGAGGGGTGGCAATGGCTGGCAGAGAACAGTAATAATAGTTGAACATGCCCAAGAATTCCTGCAGTGCTTTGATGGTCGAGGGTGTCGGGAAGTTCTGAACAGCTGCTACCTTCTCAAGGAGGGGATGGACACCTTCAGGAGTGATGCAGTGCCTTAAGAATGAATCTTCATTGGCACCAAAGGTACACTTGTCGTACCTAACTACAAGGCCGCTCTTTTGCAGGCGGTCGAACATGATGCGCAGCTGATGGAGGTGTTCCTCTTTTGAGGAGAAGAACACAAGTATGTCATCCACGTAACACACACAGAAGGGGAGCTCCCCTAAGATGCCATTCATTAGACATTAAAAAGTGGCCCCACCATTGTGAAGGCCAAAACAAGAGTAATTGAAGGTGTTTGTACCAAAGGGAGTGGTGATTGCGGTTTTGGAGATGTCTTCTGGGTTCATAGGCACCTGCAAATACACCTTCAGGAGGCCGAGCATTGAGAAAACCTTCACTTCGTTCAGGTAGAAGGTTACATCGTCGATGTTTGGGAGAGGATATTGATCCGGTTTTGTTTGCACGTTCAGGCACCTGTCATCACCACACAGAAGGAGGGAGCCATCTAGATGCATTTTGGTAAGGACCCCTTTCTTCCATTTTGGTGAACGTCTGTTTGATGGCTGCCAATCGATCCTGTGCCAGACGTCTGAATTTGGAGAAGACTGGGGTCCCGTCGTCTTCCTATGGTGATAAATACTGTGTTTGGCAGGAGCCGTGGGCGTTTGGCTAACTAAGTTCTGGATGCAAAACTTCCGGGTACGACGTGAGTAGGTGGGAGTAGGCATCCGTGGGTACGTTGATATGAAGAGCGAGGTTGGAGGGGGCAGGTTGAAGAGGTGTCTACAAGTACGAGTCTCGTTGACCAATCATCGGTGGGGGACATCGACCAAAAGGTGGAAATGAGAGAGTAAATCCTCACAAAGGATTGGCAATGTGACGTAAGCAACGAGAAACTTCCAATTAAATTTTCTGTTTCCAAACGATAATGTGAGGTTCTCATAATCGTACGTGGGTATCACAGATCCATTGGCAGCTACCAGGCATACGTCAGCAAACTTAGACAATCTACGTCATGTCCTGAAGAGTTCCCTTGGCAAAAGAGAACGACAAGAACCTATCTCTACCAAAAAATTGCACGCCCGTTCCCTGCATCATATAAAAACAAAA
>NC_090767.1:23372815-23420315 GCF_036898095.1 Palaemon carinicauda
TGACATACGTGACATGCACGGCAAAACTAGTTCACGTCCATATGCATGCCAGGCCACAAAAACTGTTTCATTATTTTCTCCATCGACTTCCTTATCCCCGTATGTTCTGTCTTGTACACTACCACAATCACCTGTCTTCCCAACAGTGCGGGAATTAATGCCGATTTATCCCCTATTCGTCATTCCCAGGGATATCAGGGGGTTTATGTTTCCTCTTAAGCAACCTATCCTTAAGATACGAACAGGTCGGAGACTGCTGTGTCTCTGTCTCCTTCACTACACCGTTGCAATCTTATCAGCATGTTCCTACTCACTTGTCCTGCTTCTAACGTTGGATTTTCAATTTATTCTTTGTCTACTTTTTTTTCTCGTAACTCGCTCATTCTTGCTCAAGCTTACTCTTGAGTTCCCTTCTTGCGTATCATCACAGGAATCCTTTTTTTCGAAAAACAAATCCTCTTCAATTTCTTTTTCTTTTTTGTCCTCTTGTCCACTCGTCTGTCGTTCCTCTTTGCATGGGCTTAATCTTGAGCTCTCTGCTTGTGTATCACAAAGAGAATCCTTTTCTTCAGAAAACAGATATTCCAAATTCATTTCTTGAAGGTCCATTTTTTCTTTGTCATCTTGTCCACTCGTCTGTCATTTCTCTAGCTCGGGCTTAGTCGAGAATTTTCCTCTTGCATACTATCAAGGGAATCCTCTTTTTCAGAAAACAAATCCTTCAAACTCCTTTCTTCCAGGTCCATTATCTTTTGTCCTCCTGTCCACTTGTTTGTCGCTCCTATTTGCTCGGGCTTACTCGGGACTTCTTTTAAGTTCATCGGTCCTTCAATTTCTTCTTCCTCTTCTTATGCAGTCACTTCTTTCTTCATACTCCTAGTCGTAACGCAACTAGGAACCAGACACGTGTAGTCCTCGCGTTCAGTCATCGGACTTTACCTCAAAGGTTTCTCCGTTACAATGGGACAAGGCACGAAAGGTGCTCCACCAATCTTATTACCCAGCAGGATGTCTACTCCTTTGAGAGCCATTGAATCCTGAACGGCAAAGTCAAAATTGCCTGTCAACAACTCGTATGACCGTTTTAAACGGAAAATCGGGGTGACCTCCTCGCACCCTATTCCATTCAAAATAATTGAGTCCCCTGTGAGAGACTATTCAACAATGGGATGGTTTCAACCTGTATTGCGCAATATCCTGACCGGGATTCGCTGACTCCCGTGTACTGCTGCCAACATACCTTCACAAATATATTTTTTAAAGGCCTCCATGCTATTTGGGTTTGTCCTGTTTGTCAGTTAAATGATTGCTGGTTCATGTTCCTCTCCACCCTTTCCCGATTGTTTCTTAGCCTTCGCATTCTGTGAATTTGAATTACCTTTAATCATTAGGGCGACTGCTTTGGGTTTGATTGACCACCATTCCCTAATGACATGGCCTCTCTTGCCACAGTTAAAATAGACAATATCACTGTGACCGTTTCAAAATGATTGAAGAACTCAACTTGGATATCTTTTGTGAACCTAGGAACTAACCTTTGGGCTTCCGACACATTAAACACGGGTTAGGCCTAGCAGGCGTTGTTTCTGGCAAGGTTTTGGGTTTCCGCTGGGCGGGTACATCCAAAAGCTCTAACTCCTGCATATACCTTGCTTCTTCCATCTCTTTTTGTTTCACACGTTGTCTTTCTTCTTTATCTCTTTTTTTTCTCGCCTTGCTTCCATTTCCTTCGTACGTAGTCTTTCTTCTCTCTCTTCTTCTCTTTTTTATCTCACTTCCATTTTCTTCGCATATCGTGTTTCTTCTCTCTCTTCTTCTCTAGTCTGGCTTCCATTAATCTTGCATGTTTTGCAGTCTCTCTGCTTCTTTCTCTTCCACCATCATTTTCAACTTAATCAAATTCTCCTCCGCTGAAATATGTGGAACTCAGATTCTACATCCTTATCTGCTTTCATGCCTTCAGTTTAAGGGTCAACCGGTCCTTGCTTCGCTAAATATTCTACCTCAACTCCCTCCAAATGATAACGAGATGCCACAATATTCTCTTCCGACAACTTTCTAGAGTTTACCAATGCTTCTAAAGCTAGTCACTTGATTTGGGCCTTATTCATCCCACTCGTAGCATGGCCACCACATGCCATTAAGATCGAGAGCCACTGAGTTTTACTCACATTAGGTTCTGAATATTCCTGAGCAGTTGGGTTACTTAAAAACTCTTGGATATTAAACTGTGCCGTCATGTAATTTAACACTAAGTAATGCCTCTCCAAAAAATAATATAATGAAAATAATCAAAACCCTATCAACACTGTGATAATAAACGGATTTTGAACGAAGCGAAAAATCTATTTTTGGGTGAGATGGCCATGTCGTCCTGATGGAAGTTCCTATAGGGTAGCTTCCTTGGGTATATTCTAACTCCTGGAGCGAATATCCCTAATAAAAGAACCAGGGATATCGCGAAATATCAGAGGACGTATTCTTGACACGCCACATGGCAATCTGCACCCCGAACAGAGATAACACTTCGAAGGGGTCAATTGGCAAGAAAACGAAAACGAGAAAGAAAAGGAGAGCCGCTCGCAAGGTATCTATCCTCTCCCGTTTCGTAAGCGTGCATTGCGCCGCTCACGGCGCCATCTGTTTTCCTTGTAGCGATACACGAGGTGCTACAGATACTGTATGTAGGGAGGGGACCTACAGCCCTTTCATAGAAAGGGAAGGGCGGGTCCATGAGGACGACATGGCCATCTCACCCAAAAATAGATTTTTCGCTTCGCTCAAAATCCGTTTTTTGGGCTCAAGCCATGTCGTCCTGATGGAAGTATACCAGAGCATTACTGTATCTGTGGATTCTCAAAACGTGCCGTACTCCCCGGAGGTATTTCCCCGGTCAACTAGACCTAGAGACCTAAAATGTTACCGTCATACATCTTTTCAACTAACCATAAACCATGTTAGTGCTTCCTGCCCCCTACAGGGAAGAGTCCTACTAGACTCTGGAAAGGTCTCGAAGAGTACATATACCTATGTATGAATAACAGACAAGCCAATATAGTGGTCTCACCCTATATCATGTAAAGCATAGTTTGTAAAGAACCACTGCGTCAATATGAAATATCGACCAGTTCTCCGTTCAATACTGTATTGTACAAAGGTTTATATCCTAGTAGGAGGAAACTTGCATGTCCGCCACCGTACCCTTAGGGCATTTATCAGTTAGCTACATAAGACTGAAATGTACCTAGCCAGGAAGAACACAAATGGCCGAGAAGCCATATCTCCAGAGGAAAAACTTGTTTAAAAGAAAAAATACAGCCATTAAAAGACTTTTATTAAGGAAAATAATTTATGATACAAATGAAACTTTTTTAAAACTAAAAGTTATCCTTACTCATTTTTGAAAAAAAAAGTTTGTTATTTCACAAAGAAAATTTTGTATCATATTTACATAAAAAAATTATTGATTTTATTAATATCTTTGATAAATCTGTTCAAGTAAAACTTGATAATATCAGCCTTTTATCACAAATGCATTAATGAATAGCTGTTAGAATATCAACTGTGGATTATAAGAATTACTGTACAATGGCTATCATAAGTGGGAGACTCTTTGGAGTTCCCTCCTGCCTAATTGTATTCTGACCAATCAACCGTTTCTTATTTGTTATCAAAAGCAAACTCTGTGACTGATGATGCTGCGTGTCAATATAACTACGTACTAAAAAGGAAAACAAGTGAATACTATAAGAGAAAGATCATCGAAGCAGCAACAGACATAAATAAGTTATCTCGTCTATTGAATGATATAATGGGAAATGTGAAAGAAAAGAAGCTACCTGATGGATACAGGGACCAGGAACTAGCAAATAATCTTCTAGTATTCATTAAAAACAAAATTGAAAACATAACCAGATAATTTTCAAATACTCAACATCAGAATAATGACACACCAGGTACACAGACAAAATTAATAGGATTTAACAACATAACACAAGATGACATCAACAGAATTATCAAGAGATTAAAGAAAATAAACTGCGCGATCGATCCTACGCCAATATCTGAAGTAATTGGAGAGATAGACTTTTCTAGTCTAGCCGAAATAATAATGAGAATAGAAAATGCAAGCATTGATGAATAAAAGTTTCCTAAATCTGAGAAAATGGCTATATAAACATCAATTCTAAAAAATGCACTGAACTATCAGGAATCAAGCTCATATAGACCTATTTTAAATCTATCCTATGTCTCAAAAGGGCTTTAATACGTAATTCTTGAACAACTAGCCAGCCACTTGGAAGTAATAGAAGCTTTGCCTGACAACCAATCTCCTTACTAATAACTACACTCTACGGAGACAGCCATCTGCTTTCATGTAAATGATATGCTCGAAATGATGGATGAAATCAAATGTGGTATCTTAATACTGCCCGATTTCAGTGCTGCTTTTGATACAGTGGTGCATGAATTGCTACTAAATGATCCAGGGTCCATTGGCGTTAAAGATCAAGTCTTCGAATACCTAAAAGACTACTTGGTTAGTCGAAATTACTGTGTACAAATCGGAAACTCTTATTCATCATATGAACCCTTAAACAGATGGGTACCCCAGGGGAGTGTACTTGGCCCTATCTTATTCTGCATTTATACTATTGGTCTATTGAAAATGCTACAAAGGCATGGCATGAAGTTTAAACTATTTGTAGATGACACACAATTCTTCTCCATAAATGATATAAATGTCACTACTGAAACTCTAAACTGAATGTTTGATAGTGTTAGAGAATGGATGACATTTAAACAACTAAAATAAAATGAGAACAAAACTGAATTCATGGTGGTGGGCAAGAGAAACAGCGTGAGAAACTTAGGTGATATTCAAATGAACATAAATAATTACTTGGTGCCGATATCTAGTAAAGTTCGAGATCTAGGTGCATTTCTTGACTGTAATCTCTCTAAATGCCCAAATAAATAATGTAATAAAAACTGCTGGTTATCTTCTAAGAAATATTGCGTCTACAAAAAAGTACCTGGACGAAAATTCCGTAAAGAAACTTGTGATAAACGGTGTAATTACCAGGATTAACTACTGCAACTCTATCTACTACAATTTACCAAAAGTGCTACATAAGAAATTAGAAAACATAATGAACAGAGGAGCAAGACTGATAAAAGGTGTCGCACCTAAAAAAAGGATCACCCCTATACTATTCAACTTACACTGGCTGCCGATGAAAGCAAAAATTGAATTTAAAATATATACAATAACCCACCAAGTTATCAGAACTGGGCATCCAAAATACTTAAAAGAACTGGTACACATTGCGCAGCCAACAAATCGTGTCGACACAGGAATAGTTACAGATGGTTTCAAAGTGTTGGAACCTAGATATTTGTCTACTTAAGGCTCCAGAGCCTTTAAATATACGACCCCGAGACTATATAAAAAGCTCCAACGAAACATTCGAATAATTGAAGACATTAAGGCTTTCAAGAGGAAACTGAAGACTTTCTTATTTCATGAGTCTTTTATCAGTGACGATTTAACAGTAAATAACAATATATGACATGAAATGTTAAATAACCTGAACGAACCAGGTAAAATGACAGTGGAGGTCCTGCAGAGAGTGGGGTTCCCCTGTTGTATGGGAACGGAAAAGCAACCATCAAAGTAAGTAAGTACCATTAGGTATGTCAGCTTAATGTCTAATTCTTCCTTTTAACTCCAGTTTATCAATTTGTGAAGAACAAAGTAACAAGCATATTTGTTCTGTCTGTTAAATGCTGCTTCTTACCAAAGGCTTTATAAATTGCTTTTGCGGTTCAATTTTTTTGTGTACCCCAATCATAAGTATTTCATTTAATGTATTTCTAGTTGTTATCAGGCGAGTCATAGGGAGATTAAAATTTAAACTCCAGCCGGCATCCCCTAATTATTCATTATTAGTTTAATTTGTCCTTCTTTGTATCTTGTTGTTCAGCTGCTTGCTCAAAATTACTAAAAAGGAATGGAAGTCTTTTCCACCATAGCCCAAAAAGATTGAATAAATATAGATAATTTCAGCAAATCCCTAACATAAAGCCACAGACAACTGTTTCACACCGAGGAATCTAATTTATACGATATACTTACATTTCATAATATATATATATATATATATATATATATATATATATATATATATATATATATATATATATATATATATATATATATATATATATATATATATATATATATATATATATATAATGTTTAACCTTATTCTGTTACTAATATTAATAAGGAACTTCAAAGAGAGGGTGATCAAATACACTATACTTGCGAAAAAAAATGTTATACCTTGGTGAGGGCGGCCTTTTCAAAGTTATGGATCTCGCAGAACCTATCATTGGATTTACGGTTTCAGGTACTGTTCAAACAGCTAGCCTCAAGTTTATACTCCCTATAGAAAGGTCTGGAACAGATGTTACACATTTTTTTTTTTATTTTTGCAAACTGAAGAAGTGTGTCAAAATCTGGAACACTTGAAACATTTTAAGGGCTTCTGTTTGAAAGGTCGAACTTTAATTTTTTCATTTTCAATAAAGATGTGGAAAGGCATATCAGCATCCTGGAGAGCAAAGATAATCATCGACGTCCCAGGATCCTTATGCATAGTACACTCTGATAAGGAGGCCTGCCAGCTAATGTCGATTTTTAATGACAGGATTTTGTCATTCATACCACTTAGTAAGGTGATTTAGGACATCTCCCTACTGCATAGGATTTTTGCCTCTGACCTCCGGTTTTGCGACACCAGGTCAATTTATCCTGAAAATTAGTGTTTTTCAAATTCTATCCGATCCCTTGATAATTGTTACTAAGATCTGTGATTACTATCCTATATAGACCTCATATAGACCACCAATAACATAAAAATTACTGAATGTCAGAGGGCGTTCAAAGCTTTTCTTTGTATTTATACAAGGACAATATTAATTAATCATAATTATTATGAGTTTTATGTCCCTTTTTGGCTATTGATAAATGAAAACAAAGGTACTTGTCATAAATTACTTATAATTTGAGATCCTTTTGCCTAATTTGATGGTTCTTTTGCTCGTGTTAGGAAAGGCCATCCCTTCTCCTTCCACTGAACTCTCTCTCTGCACTATAGATATTTCCCTCTTCTGAACTCTCAATAGAGTAAATTTTCTTCTTCATTATGTTAGCAAGATACTGAAATTGTCTTTTCCTCTTTGGAATGATAAAATTCTTGCCTTAAATGAGAAAAACGAGCGTAAAAATGATAGAATGTCAGAGATCAAAATTAGGCATGTACTCTCAGGTTGTTGGTAGGACTGAATGGCAAAGGGTGTAATACATCATCTGCGACTCGTGTAAGTTATAAAGATGCCATTATACAAAACTTCTTTTACATTGAAATGTGATAATTATAAGAATTTATGATAAAAGGAGCAATACAGCATTTTCTTGTAGGGAACAATGTTTAGTGTATACTGAGTTACTTTTGATTCTTTGGCTAAGTCTTGGACGATGGCATGGAAATGAAGAGACGGGCAAGAGCTAGTAGTCCTGAAGAAGATGAGATGTGAATACGCAGTCCCACCTGAGGTACAACAAAGATATGATAAAGAGTTGCAGGAGTGGATACAGCGTGGCTGACTGCAGCCGAATGATAAGGGTAAGAAAGGCCCTGCCAAAGGCTTAATTCCGTTGATGGCAGTTATCCAGACTAGTTAGGATAAGGTGAAGCTAGTGATGAACTTTTTTGAGGTCAATACTTACATTGACGCCCATACAGGAGATAAATATGTATGCTCAGACAAGCTACGTGAATGGCGAAAAATGGCTGTCAATGTAACATTGATTGATCTTGCCAAGTTTTATTTGCAAATATGAGATATATTTGGAGGTAATATGTATTTTTCCAACAAGGTTTGGATTTTCCTTAAATGTTGTCTCACTGGTGATGAAAGCAGTGATTAATAAAGTGTTGGAACAGAATGCAGTAGTGTGTGATGGTACTACGTACGCATATGTAGATGATGTAATAGTTCGTGAAGATACGGTAGTAGTGATATGTGTAATTATTCATTTGGAGAAATATGGGCTGTTATCTAAGCAGCTTGGAAACATGCAGGAATGCACGCGAGCATTTGGACTGCAGGTGTGGGGAGAGAAGGGCAGGTTGCAGTGAAGCATGAAATGTAATATGTCAGAGGTACCGGACCAATTGACACGTCGCGATGTGTTTTCCGTTTTGTGTGTGGATGGCTGCGATTGGGAAATGGGGTGATATAGTGAACGATACAATTGCTGCTGTGAGGACAAGTGATCCTGCAAGAAGTAGAAGTGATTTTGATAAAAGGTCTGTGACACTCTGGGTTGATGCGAGTTCATTGGCCTTGGGCGCTGTGGTAGAGATCAATAGATATTTGGTAGAGGATGTATGCTGGTTGAGGAAGGATGAAGCCGGGCATATTAATATGGGAGAGTATGATGCATTATTAAAAGGAATGAAACTTTTGGTAGCATGGGAAGTGAAAGAAGCAGGAAAAAAAGGGACTCTGCAACTGTGCATCGGTGGATATCACAGGGATTGACAGGAAAGAGCCAATTAAAATTAAATGCAGCTAATGACATATCAATTCAGCGAAGGGTTAAAATAGTGACTGCTATAGTAGAGGAGAACAAGTTACAAGTATTCATATCACTTTTCCCTTCTCATAAGAACAAGGAATTACTGGTTGACTCGAGAACCAGAGAGATGATTGAGAAAGTGATATGCGATGCCATCGATATGTGCTGCTGTGAGAGATACAGTGTACAATTTGGTAAGACGGGTGTAGCATGATGTGAGACACACGGGGGTGCAATGAACTCAGTATTTTGCACAGGCACAGGATGCAACAGGTAGCCGTCGACAAGTTCATGATGTGGTAAAAGGTTGCGAAGTGTGTAAGTCCATCGACCCTGAAACAGTAAAGTGAAGTAATGGAAGCTAGGGTGTACGTCAAGTATAGCAGCGGCTAGGTATGGATATAGCACACTATCGTGGGCAGCATTACCTGGTAGTCATAGATTTTGGTCCATCACAGTTTGCTATATGGCGCCGGATGCGCATGCAAACTAGCAAGTTGTGATGGAGCAACAAGAAAATATCTTCTTTGAACGAGGAGCCCTGAAAGAAATTCTGACAGATAATGACATAGCCTTTAAAAGCACTATGTTTCTAATGTTCACTGATAAGTGGGATGTAAATGTGAGGTTCAGGTGTGCTTATGTAACATTAGGTAATTGTGTGGCAGATAGATGTCATAAGACAGTGAATGTGATAGATTTGAGGAAATTGCGTTCAATAGGCGAGACTATGTATCTCTATAATATCAAACCACAAGATGACTGTGAGTAAGAGACTGCTCCTGCAAATGTGCTCTATCGATATATGTGAGGCTGCGTGGTGTCGGTGACACGGTACGAGAGCAACAGGCTGCCACAAGAGCATATAAAATCAAGTGAACACCGGGAAACACAGTTTGGAAAAGGGAAAGTTACGGTCGTTCTTTTACCTCAAACAGTAGAGGTGGATGGATTACTACGGCATGTACGAGACCTAAGATCATGGATTTGTGCATATGTAGTACCTAGCGAGTATAATGACCATGAAGATGATGATTGTGATTGGTTTGTGGATCCACTCCTACCAACAATACAATATGATATTCATGAAACTGTAGCGAAGGAAATACAACAGATATTAGGAAATGATCAGCATGAGGATCCCCGAAGGTCTGCATGTGTTGTGGCGCATACGAAAGTGTATAGACAGTGAATGAGTTCAATCATGGGGGAGTGTGGTTGTGAACTAAAAACTGCATTGGGATTGGGAGACAGTTAATAGAGAAAAGAACCATTGTGCCTGCGCAGAGACAGGAGGGAAGGCGATATGGCGAAAGGATTGATAGATGGAAGAGTGCAGTGCACACGAGTAAAGACAAATTAAAACTTTACAGTGATACAGGGAGAAGTGTATGAGTAGTAAATTGGGGGGATAGCTTAGTTATATAAGAAGAGCAGAGTGAGTAACTGACATTGGTAGACATAGTGGTGATAATAAAGGATAAGGGAGAGAGCAGCTAGTTGGAAAGGATTGCACCACGTGGAACAAGGTAGCTGAGCCAGCAAATGAAAGGACAGGTCTTGGACAAGTAAGTTACACAATTATAAAATTTTTGTGTACCTCGCTGCATCATAGTACTTTCGTAGTGCTCAGTGTAGTAACAATGTTATTCTTTGAAACATTTCTCATCTTTTACAAGATGTATTTCACTGTTGCAAGGTACGGATGACAGAATAACACCTTGTAGTTTTGTCACGCCATATGGGGCAGGTTTGTTTACATTATGGTAAGGGAAAGACCAACGTTGCCATGCGCTGCTGCCAGGCGATAAAGTTGAAATCATATAATTACTAAGAAAACTCAGAATCTCAGAAATAAACCATTACAAGATTTAACTTATCACTCACCATCTTCAAAAGTTCATCCACATGACGAATATCTTTTATGAATTTATTTGGTTATAGGCTGGCTCGCTTGCAAGCTTGTTAGATTGTCCAGCCTTGTCCTTGAGACAGGCTTTTGGTTTAGCACACCATAGTTTATCATGATAGGAACTGATTAAACTTATAAAAACGTAAACACTATTGCAGTTGGTTCCAATATTAGAATTAAAAGGATGTAAAAAAAAATTTCTCTATATGTCATTATAAAACCAAAATTTATTTACTAAGTTCATTTCATTAAATTTTAAATTTAGCTTTTTTTTGTTATCAGGATATATTTTGAACATTTCAGAATTACATAATGTTTCAAAAAATATATATATGCTATGAAGAATGTCATGAAAGCTATTAAATTTACAAGGTAATGGGACTTCCAGGATTACACTGCCTACTGGCTTATAGAGTTGTAACATGTTTGCCTTGCATTGACACGTAGGCATATCAATCCCTGCCCAGGACAGTAAGTTTAAGCTGTTTATTTATTTAGTCATATGTGGAGTATTTGAGGTCTCTAGACGGAAGATAAAGCTTTTTCCTAGAGTGAAGTTTATGAACTTTATCACCAAAGTTATTGTTAGGGTGTTGTGCCCTTCAGTGATTATATAGTGCTCCTATTCCCTTCATCTAAGTCTTTGTTGTATGTTGTAGAGAAGAAAAGTTTGTTCCCACTCAGATTCACTGAAATAGAAATTCTCCTGAGTAAAATCATCCTATTGTATACTTTTGTATGAAAAACCACTCTAAAGAAATAGGTATTGCTGCTGTAATATTTATTTTGTAAGTTCAAATACATTTTTGTATTCGATATAATGTTTTAGTGATAACTAGAATAGTCTTATGTATTGTTAATATGCTTCAAGATATATTTCCCCTAACATTAGACATTTTGCGTATTTTTGTACTCAGGCTATATCTTTTGTGTAAAACTCTGGGATCATGCTATATATTGTCAAAATATAAGAGTAGTTCAAGGATAAGGTTCTGCTATGATTACCCCAACTTACGCAAGACATGAGCTGCGGGTTAGTTCAACATTTATGCTACTGTCTTTCTCAGCATATCCAGTTCAATGCAGTTGGGACTCAGAAAGTAATAAAAGGATATTTTCAAGCGATGTGTTGTCACTCATCCTTTTCAAAAAATATGGAAAACGGTGTTCTATATATGATAAAGATATTGCGGCCGAAGCCAAAGGATAAGGATAGGGAAGGGGGAAAAGAGGAGTACCCCTGGATACAATCCAGTTTATAGTCGAAAGGAAGAAATAAGGAAAAGGGAGAACAGGAAAATTAGTTCCTACTCAGATGCATTGAATTAAGAATCCTCAAGAGTAGAATTATGCTATCGTATGCGTTTGTATTAATAACCACACTAATGGAAGAGGTATTGTTATTTAAATATTTTGTTGAAGGCTCATATACTTTTTCATATGATATGTAATGTTCGAGAGATAACTAAAATAGTCCTATGTATTGTTAATATGCTCCATGATATATTTCCCTTAAAATTACAAATTTTGTGTTCTGTTAAACTTACGCTTAATTTTTTGTGTAAAACGGTATATCTTCTCAAAATATATAAGTAGTTTATGGCTAAGATTCTGTTCGTTTACGGTGGGCTTCGTGTTCGACATTTCTAAGTCTTTCCGGTTCAATGCAGTTGGAACTCAGATAATAAAAATTATTATAGTTTGTCATAACAATATTGGAAATTTTTGATAACTGATTCTGCTGATAAAAGTATGAACATTATCTCATTTGTTTCTATTCATTTAAGCTAATGCCAAAAATAATGAATAAATTTTTTTTTTTCAAATTTGATAGGATATAAAAAATTTACAATCATATTCTATTAAGATTTTTTTTGGGGGGGAAGTTTTATGTAATTAGATTTTTATTTTTAACTGTTTTTTTATCATTAAGAAGTATTTGGAATACTTCAAAATTGTAGAGCAACTAACAGAGCAATGGGACTTCAAGGATTATCTTATTTTTTTTTCTATTTACGATATACTATCTCACATATTCAGTCTTCAATCTTGATTTTTCTTAATGTTTTTCACGAGGTAGTCGGTAATCTCAATTATCTTTATATTCTTTTTCCTTAACTTTTGAAAGTCCTCGTGATAAGAGAAAAGCAAAGCCGTGGTTGGGCAAGTCATCCATTTCCACCTTTTGTCCTCTTTGGGTTACCTTAACAAACGGACATCTGAAAACTTATAGATTGAATTCTCTAAAATTCAAATCTCATTTTATTTGAGTGTTTACATGTATAATCATCTTGGTACGGGACAGTTATACCTGAGATAGTGAAGAGTTAATGAACTTACAGTATATGATTTTTTTTTCTTTTGGTTTGAATGTGAAGATTCATATCATAACTTCTTTATAATACATACCTGCTCCTATCCATCGCCTTCGGCAATATTGTCTAGATTAACGTAAATTCCTGATCAGTATTTCACTGGGATCTCAAAAATAGTTCTTGAGAGTGAGATGTCTTTAGTAATGACCAAATTAATTAGTCATGTGTGGAGTTTTATGTCTCTGGACAGATGATGAAGCTTTTTTCTAGCCTTAAGGTTTATGAACTTTATCGCCAAAATCATTACCAGGGTGTATTTGTTATGTATTTTGTACTTTAATACTGTAATCTCTACGGGTATCAGGAGTAAGGTTGCACAGTATTGCATTGATAGAACTTGTTTCAACATAGTTCAAAAGTTTAGTAGCATTTGTTATGAAGGATGCAATCATTATATAGTTGTCCTAAAATTAGGATGTGATTTTTCGTACTTTTGTATTAAGCGATGGTCTTTTTTGTTTTGTATGTATGTATGTGTGCAAGTTTTGTTTACATACTCTCACTCGAGAGTCACAAGTTGTTAGACAAGTCACAGAGTAGAGAAGTAATGTAAGCTTCAAACATTAAACATATTTTAATAAGAAGTCTCTGCTTTTATCCATCCAATCAGAAGAAGAGTCGGCGAGGACACTGGGATAGGAATACTCATAACTATTAACTACTTGTTGTTGTTGTTGTTGTTGTTGTTGGAGTATTATAGCCAACTCTTGTTGTTGGCACGGGCCTTTCCCTTGGTTGGCCCGTAGGTAACCTGTAAAAATGTAAGGTAGGTAATCACATTAATGGAAATTTGAAAGGTTTTTAGTGGTAGAGAAAGTTGTAGACAGGGTAAGGATAATGGTGGTAGTAGTAGAGGGCCATCATTTCTCGGATAGTGGTAGTTTGAAAGTTGGAGGTGTAAGGCCTTTGAATGGTAGAAAAAAGGATGTAGGTGGGGTTATCCAACCCTTTACTCCCTAAGGCCCCTGCGGAGAGATTTTTAGGGGTAGATTAGTTTAGAAGGTACAGAAGATGATGTGAATAGGGCCTTACAATGATGGGGTGAGATCATTATTATTCCAAGTATGTTAGAAGGGGTTATTCAATTTTGAAAACCAACACCATATACAGTAATTCTGGCATTCTAGGTGTTTTTGTGTTTGATTTCCTTGTGAAATGTGGTTTTTCATAGGCAATTACTTGTGTTTTAAACGTGTTTACAAGTTGAAAAATAGTTTCATAAAAAAAATACCATAACTAAGAGCATTCAAATCACATCAGGAACACCTCATATTTTCATCTGTGGAGCTTCATGAATCTTATTTTGAATAATGTTAGCTGTGTAGGGAACGGAACTTAACACACTGACGCAACCAGCGGAATTAGTTCTAAATCTAAAACAAAAGTTTTAGTAATGCTTACTGTACACCTTGTGGGGTTTACTGAAAACATTAGTATTTTTCCAAACCTTATCTCAATTATTGAACAGAATAATCTAGATTATTAAAAGATCGGTTTCTGTTGGATGAATTGACCAACCTGAGACAAATTATTTCCTCCCATGAAACCAATAAAAAAACCTCTTAAAGAGGAAACTGCATCTGGCATAATGATGAGACATCATCATGCATTATTTTGATTACTGCTATTTCATCTTGCTTGGCTGCTTTTAACAAATAGATATCAAAGTATGTAATTATCCTTTTTATAGCCTTTAAAATCTCACTACTTTGTACTATAAGTAAAAAGTTTATGGAACTAGAGTTTTTATGGATATATTCATCAGTAGTTATAACAATAATCATAAGAGAAGTAATAATAATAATAATATTATTAAAACTGTTAGAGGATCCCCTGTCTCCCATTACCGATAGAAGCTCTGGTCGTAGAGGATCTCAATCTACCATTATTGAGAGAGGAAATAAACAATTAAAATAACATTGTAGGAACAATATCAACCTTAAAATAAATCTTTCATATATAAAGTATATAATATTAGATAAAAGAGGCCGAGTACCAAGATAAAATGACAGTGTGTGCCCTCAAGATTGATGTATTATATTATAGTATTTATTTAATCTGTCATACATATAAATTTTTTCATGATGTTTAATGAAAACATATCTGAAATAATACCTATTCAATATTTTAATAATATATATGAGGAGAAATTCCGCATGTGAAGTAATCATGATTCTTTTTCTAGTATTAAAATATATCTTTGTAATGGGTCCTTCACTTTCCCATAATACATTTTTACGGGCTGTCCAGCGACAAGAGCCCATGTCATGCTATAGGCATGGCAATCTACATCATCATCAAAATACATTCAATAACGTAAATTTACATATACACTTTTTGTGGAGTACAAATTAAGTTCTGCTCCTAACAATACTTATGACTGCATCACTTCACTGTGATCTCCTTTAGCACCCTTAAGTGACACATACCCAAACAACATATGTGCTACCTTACCAGAGCTGACATTCATGCATGTGTCGTATGGCCTTTACCTTGAATGCTTTGCGTTATATTTTTTAACTTAGATTAATCTGAAAAAAAAAGAAAAAAATTTTCTTAAATTTTAAGCTGGTGAAACCGAAATTACCTCAAGACCATGAAAATTATCTCAAACTAAGGTAATCACCTTACAAGTTTAAACCTTGTTCCTTACTTACTTAAAACCATATCATCCTTTAAAAATTTATAAACTGAAGTAAAAAAGGTGATAGGTCTAGCTTGTGCCAATAACCTTTCTTTGTTCGCTAATCCATTGTTTCCTCTTCCTTCCCCTGCTTCTGCTTTTCCAGTCTCATTATATGTCCTCTCCATGTCCATTTATTTTTCTTGTTGTTTGAATACCCTCTACTTTAGTTTATTCTCTTAGTATCCATGTTGCTCTTTTACTGTCTCTTAGTGTTAGGCTATTCCTATCATTAGTCTTTCCATAGCTCTTTGAGTTGTATCTAGTTCGTGTAGTAGGCTTTAGTATGGCTCCAAGTTTTTGATACAAATGGTAATACAGGTAGAACTATTTCATTGGATAGTTTACTTTTTCTATAGAAAGTGGTATTTTATCTTTCATAATCCCATTTTGTTTACAAAGCTTATTTCTCAACCTTGTCAAAATCCTTGAGCCATGTTTCAGATAATGCTAATATGTTAAAATATTTTTCATATATCAATTGGAATTGTTTTGTTTCCAACAGACTGAATATGTCCTTGTACACAATTCATAACATCCTTAGTACTCATGGTTGTCTTTTCTGCTAATCTCCTCAATGCCAGACCATAAACTTTGAAATGTCTTGATTCACTATATGGTTAAATAATTTGTTCAACTCACTGTAATTTATTTATTTTATCTGTTGAGAGTTGCATGCCTTGGTGGTGCAATTTCCTGAACATTACCAGTGCTCTATTCCATCAGTCGTGAAATTTCAATCTTTTTTTAAGATATGAGTGAAACAAGTCAAAAATACTCGCTCACACAGCTGCCGTGAGAGGCACAACCAAGTACCCTTGCCAGAAAACAGCAGTGAAATAATGTTAAATTACAAGTGAAGTGAGATATGGCCAAGAAAAACAAGTTACTTATTCAATGGTTTTAATTCGCAGCCTAATATACACACAAATACACTTAATTATAGTAAGACGTACCTGGCTACAAATCTAAAAAAATGGGAAGGAAATTCCCATTTTCTATGCATGCACTGACGCCTGATCTGTCACTATGCTATACTCAAATCAGACTATCGTGAGGTTTTGGTTAGGAGAAATTCATATATGTGGATTGCCAAACTTCCATTCTTAAGAAAAATTTATATGTATACAGATGTTCATTATCACTATGTCAAACAACTTCTTAATACCATATTTGAGAAACGTGGCATACATGTTGTCACATCTACATTCTCGTTTTTCAAGTCAATTGCTAAAATCCGTGTCTGTCATTTGAGAAGCAATAGACCTTTGTCAATCTCTTAGGAATGGTGAAAACTTATAAGCTAGAGTTCCTTATAGTGCAGGTGTGTGTTAATGGACATATACATAGTAGGCTCATAATAAGAGGGTTTTGGAAGAAAGCGTTTCTTCTCCTCCTCATCTGATGAGCAGTTGGTGGTTGATTTCTGCAATCTACAATCAGTTCTATAACCATCGTTTGTTTTATGACCATACTGAACATAAGCTGTCACAGGAAAGCTAGTCCTCTGCTACTTATGGACTTGTACCACACAATATTGTGAGGAGGAAGGAACAGGAGTATTAGATCTAACCTCTAAACCTGCAGACTCTATCTCCTAATTTGAAGGACTAGATCTATATTTTACTGATGAGCACCCGTCATACTGTAAGTAGGATACTGGAGACGACAGCAATTGAGAATTAGGCATACACATAATGGCGGATGCACATTTAGTAGGGGGACAGTCACTGATGGGAACAAGTTCAGTTGACAAGCCAACACGGGGAACGCATACAAGTGGTGGAGCATCCAAGTAGGCCTTTCGTACTAAGACATATGTTTCATTTATCTTTGCAGTTTTATGAGAAAAGTGCACATGGGGTTGTTTGTAGGTCTGCTGACACTTTGCTTGAATGACACTAGCACCAGGGCGATAAAAGGAGAGAGATGTTATTTCTTTCTTTGACGAAGCCTTTGAGAACATTTGAATATGTATACTTCTTGTCTGCAAATAGAAATAAATAATTAGCAGTGAATGTAAGACGGGCATAGACTCCCAGTAGGTAGGGATACGGCTCCGATGTTATGTTAGATGTGGAAAATTAGGTTAGGTGGTGTTTTTATGTTTGTTTCTCTTTTAAGGGGACCGTCAGCTATGTTCTGCATTTTTTATGTAATGATTCAAAATACACATTTTCTATATATATTTTAGACATATATAATACCTTCATCATATGAAAATTTCAAGTAATTTTATCAAAAAACTTTTTCTCTCTCTTCTTTCATTCGTATTTTAGGCTCTCTCCTATTACTGTAGCGACCCTTTAAATATTCTCTCCTACATTAGGTTTTCTTAACCAAAAAATCAGGAGAATTATTTCAAATCAACTAAACTAGTTGACAATAATGTATGCCATGCTCTTGACGTCACAGCGTAGATACCCACAGCAAACGCCTTAACCCGGCATATGATGGTTCTTTTTTCAAACTTTGCGAGTAGATATTAATCATTAAACTTGTTTTTTAATATAATCTTAATAGAGCTGACTGGGTAGCAGCTTTTATTCCCCAATACCAATTAAGGTTTAGTAATTTTAAGATGCATGCCCATTGCACCAGTCCATTGCTAACTGATCATTAACTCATTAATTTTTAGCAAGCCTGAATAGGTAGGATTATTGTATATGTAAACTCCCATAGAAAAGCACGATTTCTCTATTTTGTGCAGAATCCTGCCTTCTATGCACTCCTTACCACAATATATTACCCTTTCTTGAAGTCCTGATAGTGCACCTCCACTTTGTTACCCTGCGGTCAACGTTCATCACCTGTTTTGGAAGGTGAAACCAGGAGAACCCGCACGACCCTAGCGTCACCCCATTCGTTCAGAAGCTATTATTGTGATTGACTGACTGATCTGATGAGGGAATCTGCACCTCTGGCACAACCCATCCTCTCAAACTCGGATCACACAGGGAACTGCGGCTGGAGATAGGGTAGGAGACGAGCCAGGGAGATTCTATCTACCACAAGTGAGGATTCCAGGGGTGGGCTTGTTAAGGGCACAACTGCGAAACTATTCGGTTAACAGCCATTTGAAGGAGAGGGCTAGCTTCTGTAAGAAGCGCAGGTTGAAATATGTGGCCACTTAGTTTTTCCCCCAATTTTTAGCGTAGACTAATTTTTACTTAATTTAGGTTTAACTGGCCGTTACATGTGTGCGGTGGGATTGTATATACAGTTTATACATATTTTTGCTTTCGAGACTAGCACAGTCTCTGGGTTACATGGGCTGCGTGTCCGACCCCCAATTCAATTATTAAATATTGTAAAAGACCACGAGTATAATCAACCATATTCATTTTTGTTTTTATTCCTTTCTTTCTATTACATTTTGTGTTTGATGTTCAGAAGTCCATTCCTTTAATTTACTGTAAATTTGTATATTGAATAAAGATTAGGTTAATTAAACCTTGTCATATTTTTACTACTCCATTTATTTGATTATGTCTAGTATGAATATTTAATCTCAGGACAGTATACCCGATATTTTGAGTGGAGTAAATAACTTTAATTAAGTGTGTTATTGAGACACTTAGTATTGAATCTCTCTTCTTCGAAGGTAAAGATCCATATCTTTTAACTTTTACATTACTTTACATCACTGCTCCCATTTTTTAGTCATTGTCTTAATAATAACTTGACGCAAGATTCCTGTCAAGCATCTTACTGAGGTACTTAGGACTGAGCCGAAACAGAGCCCAAGAATGTAGTTGACCTTAGACCTCACAAAGCTAGAGTAGGCCATCAGATTATCTTTATTTCATGTGTGGAGTTTTTAGGCCTCTGAACAGAGTACAATTTCCTTTTATCCATTTAAGATTGATGGTTAGTGAACTACGTCAGTAAAGTTATTAACAGGGTGTTTGTGCCGTGAACAATAGTGCTTCTTATCCTTCCCTGGAGATCTTTTAGGAACTGACACAGGGAGACTTTCCTGGACTAACAAGGTCCCGCTCAACAATTTAAATAAAAATTTTCCAATTTTGATTTATTATGAAAAGTCATGATCTAAAAATTAAATAAGGTACATGTGTCTCCACTAATAAGATATCAATAGTATTGGAAATCATACAATCAAAACTTCTTAAAAAATCAAATAATTTTTCTTAATTGTTTTTTTTTTTTAATTTTCTTCGTCTAGACCAGAGATGGAGAACCTGCGGCCTTAAGGCTGCATATGGCCTTCTGAACCATCAAGTGCGTCCTTATATGGCCTTTGATATATGTACAGTATGTGTAGTATATTTCTGCTTTGACAATGAATATTGTGTTTGAAATCATTCTACTGTATGTACCCACATACAGATATGTACACACAGACAATAGGAAAGCTGTATTCAGTGATGTACCTCCCAGATAATAGAGGCAATTTTTCCTTGAATTCAATGAATCATAACTTTATTACTAGTTGCAGTGAGTGAGTGATTTAACGTATGATGGACGAAAGAGTTCCTGTATTGTCGTCCATCTCTTCATTGTGATCTATGTTAGTTTTTCATGAGTACACAGGTTCCAGATTTTTGGCAGAAAAATATTCTATTTGTGCTTTCACTGGTGCTTTTATATTGCATGAAAAACATCTTCACTTAGGTAACATTTACGCAAGGACAAGAGGAACAGACATTTTAACAACTTCAATAAGCAATGTCACAAAGGAGGACTAAATTTTACTTCCTTATTATGATAAGTTATGTACTGGTGGTGTTCCAGCTATGATGGCTAAAATCTGGGGAAAGAAAGCAAATAATTGATTTTTTTTTTTAAAGGAAACTGCTAAGTGTATTCAAACCGATACAATTTTTAACTGGGATGTTGCATTTTTTGAGATATGATTTTTTAAAAAGTACCTACTTGCCAATATAGAATATTTGAAAAAGTTATATTGTTGATATTTATGAGTTATCTTTTCCAAAAGATTAATATTATTTTATTTTTCACTTTAATACAAAGAACCTACTTGCTTAACTAAAGTAATCTGGAAATTACCTGCTTTCGATATAATTCATTTACTTACGGTAGTTTGAAAACTACCAAAACTTGAATTATATATTTTATAAATTATAAATTATAAATTATAAATTATATCATATACTGATTACTTAAATAAAAGTACTTGATTAAAATATTTGAAATTGTAATGCTTAAAATTTTTATAAAACTGTAACTCTTACTAATAGATTACTTGGAGGATAAAATAACCAACAAAATTCTATGCTGCCTTTATACATCCTAATCCATTGATGACTGAAGTATTTTTAGTAAGGTGAGACACTGGACAGTGGACATGTCTGTTCAGTTAGTCTACATTTATATCAACATCTCTCTCCTAACTGCAGCACAGCAGCGACTTTGATCTCTTGTTGGAGAATGTGGTTTCTGAGTGTACCCCTTGATGTACCCCTACTCACCATTGAATGACAATTCCCTCTTCCCCTTACATAAGGGATGAGGAGGGACAGAGCTTTTATTCAAAACTGGAACAAAAGAAAACCTCCAGGAGACCATGAATAGAGTTGCTAATTATTAACATTTATTTGTATAATATAGTGTCTCAGTAATATCACTTATTAAATACTGATGTCACCCAGATGCGGTGTCCAGCCCACTGGACCTATGTCCCCTCATCTTGAATCTCTTACAACACATAAGAAAAAAAAAAACTACTATAGATATAACGAGATCCATATAATTGATGCAACAATACAAATGCAAAATCCAACCACATATCTTGGAAACCAAACTTCAGATAAAAATACATATATGATTTAAACCTTGGTAAGAATATGGGGTCATGAATGTAAACTCGGATAATGCATTAAAAGTAGTCTAAGATATACATTAATAGTAGGAAAAAATACTTAAGTTAAGAGATTCAATTCTATGGGACTAGTGATGAGGATGGCGAAAAACATTACTGTAATATATCAATAGATGTGTGCCAGCAAAACCTCAAAGAAACCAGACGTTTTCTGTGCCTGAAGAGATCACCGTCGATGTTAACTCCTCTTGCCTACCTCAGCTCTAGAATACCAGGAATAACAGATGGCCATAACTTGCAAAAGGTGGAGATCATTGCCGCCCACTGCTGCTCCGTGGTTCAGGAATGTACACTTCTTATTTTTCCATATTAGCAGGGAGTAAGATACCTCAAAAACCATATCAGTGTAAAAGTTCCTAAGCAAGTTTTCATTATCAAACGCAAGCAGTGGTGAGGAGAGTGGTAAGGTGTTGACAGGTGGGAAACAACTGCGGAAGGTTAACAAATAAACCTCAAAGGAAACTTGAGGTTGAGATTTTACTTTCAATTTTCAAATAGGTCAACAGTTGTTTATACAAACAAAATATCGGGAAGTTAAATCTCTAATTGTCAGTACACAACATACGTTATTATTTAGGACTAATAATTAATAAACAAATTTCAGAGATCTTTTTAAGAAGCCGATATATATTTTATTTTATTTTTTTACACTTCCCCAAAAGCATTCAGTCATATATACCTTAAACCTGAATATGATTGAATGTAAAACTTATATATAAAAAGAAACCAGTCACCATAAAATACATCAAACGGTATATGCTAATATCTGATTCCAACATTCAAGATTTGACAAGTTTTCATTATGCTGTTTTTTGCTGCTTCTGTCACAGGTATATTATGCTTAGGAGACCCTGAATAGCTACGTACATCCCAGATCTCATCAATCACCATCTTAGGCCTTTAAAGAAAAATAGCATTAGACACATGTCTTAGTTAATTCACGAGTTTTACCCCTGTACAAGACTGCCCAAGTTACTTCTAATTCCCTAGTCAATGTTCCTTTAACAATTGCCATAGGATATTGGCTGGCCTTACTTAAGGATTCCTTAATCAATACAATGTCAATCTTTAATATACCAGTGTGTTTTACAGGTTTATATCGATCTTTACCGCTGACTGCTTGCTGTAAGTGTGATGTGAAAAACTCTGAATGGTATATTTCTATCAGATTCTGTCGAACTTTACGAAGTTTTTAAAAGTTATCCTATAAATAATGTACTGCGGTTAAGTGTACCAACCATGTGTCACACGATCGTACATAGTTCATTTTGTGTATATATTATGCTTGTATCTTCACTCTTCCCTCGCACTAAAAAGAACCTGAACAAACATGCCTTTTTTTCTAACCATTAACCGTGTAGGTTTTGATCATGAAGTTTCCTGTTGCATTGAACTTCTGTATATAAAGGAAAGTGTTTTATAAAAAAAACTCACTCAGTTGCTTTCATCCTGTCTTTGAGTCACAACCTTCTCTCGGCCCGTCACATTGGTGACCCCGGAAGTTTACTCCCTCCTTCTGCCTTCCACCCCCCCTCGAACCTCCGTCATTGGTACTAAGGCAGACTCTACGGAAGTTGATGCTGAAGCTCCCCCATTGAAACTTTCGTCATTCCCCAGCGGAAAGGGGTTTGCTTGGTTTCAGCGCGCAGAAGTCTAGTTTCGCATCAACGGCGTGACTCGCTCAACCTCCAAAGCAGATTATGTTCTCGCGGCGATACTCGAGGACACCTTCCCGGAAATATCCGACTGGCTTTGTGAACAGAAGACACCTCAATAGCGTATGACGCCCTCAAAACATACCTTCTGCAGCAGTACTCGCCGTCGCCAGCCGCCGGTATAGCAAAGCTTTTTAGGCTCTCACAACAACCGTTGGGGAACCAAAGGGCTTCGCTCGCCCTCAGGGAAATGACCAGTATCACTCGCCTGCGACCTGCCACAGACGGCTCCCCTCGTGAGGTGAACCTACTGCGTGCTCTTTGGGTACGTCGTTTACCCGGACCTATACGCGCTGCCATACCTGATGTCGATAGTTTACCCATAAATGACTTGATGTCCCGCTGCAAGGACTCCAACTGGTTTAATCAGCTTCCCTGGGTCCTCCTGGGACTAGGGACCAATCCTAGAGACGCCCCCGACGTCTCGGCTGCTGTGATGGTGTATGGTGACTTGTGTGTCATCACAGCCAATTTTTTTTCCTTCTATAACCTGCTCCAACGATCTCCAGTGCATACGTCACGTCGTGGGAAAATTTACTCCATGCCGCAAGACTCACAAGCCCTCAGCGAAGCATTACATACCGACAGACTTGCACTCTGCAACGCACGTCTTCCTGCGCAACGACACTAGCAAGCCATCGCTAACCCTCCCTTACACGGCCCCTTTCCTTTTGATCCGACGCAGTTCGAAAGCATTCCTACCAAACATTCGTGACAAAGAAGATTGGGTCTCCATTGATCGGCTAAAACCTGCTTATCTCCTGCCAGATGACCCACCTATAGTTCACCTCTCTGGATCAGGGCGCCCTATTTAACATATACAGTATGTCATTTATAGGGGGGGAGCCATGTACTAACCATGTGTCACACGATTGTACATAGTTCATTTTGTGTATATATTATGCTTGTATTTTCGCTCTTCCCTCGCACTAAAAAGAACCTGAATTAACATGGCTGGTTTTCTCACCGTTAACAATGTCGGTTTTGAACATGAAATTTCCTGTTGCATTGAGCTTTTGTATATAAAGGAGAGTGTTCTATAATAAACTCACTCAGATGCTTTCATCCTGTCTTTGAATCATAACCTTCTCTCGGTCCTTCACATAAGCATCGGACCATTAAAGTTATAAAAGTCAAATTGGGAGGCATTAGAGCGCAAGATTTCCTTCTTAGTCTTAGCATCTAGATCAAGATTAAAGGTCTGGTTGATAGAGAATCTACTTCTCGATACTAAAATAGACCAAGTAACTTTACTAATAGATTCGTAAAAATACTGTATTTGACAACCATCGAATTCTCCAAAGATTAATCATTAGTGACAAACTGCTGTAACTCGAACCTGTAGGGGCAAACATATCGTTTAATTGTAAATACGCCGCTTTAAGATCCTTAGAAAAGTCAAAGGCCATAGCACAATAATCCATGTAAAAAAGCTGATAAATAAGTTTCTTAAGCTCTACCCGACGCACACTGTCTCGTTCCACTTCTAAAATCAAAATCTTATAAAGGGCTTCGAGTGATAGAGCAGGGCTATCCCTTAGGCCAGAACTCAGTCTCATATTTCGGTATCCCACAATGGTAAAATCATTCTTTTCAACAGTTCTGAACCACAAACACAACAGTCTATAACTCTCTACTTAATCATGGGCAAAGTTATTTAAATGCCTTACATATATCAAAGCAGAGATGATGTTAGCCAAAACGAACATGTAGTAAAGCAGAGTCAATTCTTTGGTCAATGTCAGTCCAGGATATATGGCCTGTTCATGACTTATTGTAATTTCCCTGCTAGGATCCTTCTGACAAAGATTAGACAGATAAACTACTCTGCATCTATTGGTATCCCTATCCAATTTAAATATACCATTGTGAGGTCAAAAGCTATGGTTAGGATGCTCTGTCAAGAATTGATCGAGATTATCAATACATTCAATTCTTGCTCTTTGAAACTTTGGTCCATAAGGGTTAAGCATTTAGGATTATTCAAAAGTTTTCATAGATTAGATTTCAAGATTATCATAGCAAATTCATGATTAGTTCCTAACAAATGTTTGATTTTGAAATTCCATGGCAGTGGAACGACGATGCTGCGTCCATTTTTATTTATTTTCATATTTTCAAGAGCATATTTGAATATTATTTATAATACACTCCATTTTATGTTGCTATATTACTTTTTATACATTTTGTTATTACTTTATCACGCCCAAATTTCACATAGATACTTGCTCTGGACAAGTTTCCCATTCTAGTTTAGTCATATTCACTCTCTAGAGTCCATTGTTTTTCCGTTAACCAATCACGAACCCATATATATATAGAAAGTTTGCACAGGGATTTAAAATTTCCCAACCCCCACTTTCCGATAAACCCTTTTTCGTGGAAACCATTGTACAAGTCATGTCTTTTTACATATATTATGATGGAGTTTATAGAAACTTGTAACGACTGCAGTATTCCATACTTGAAAAAATTTCCGTGAATTCTTTGACACGTAATCCAATGTTGACAATTTTCTTAAATCTCATAATATAATAGCCCAACGTTTAAGATACCTAAGACAAAGAAAAAGCCACGATGTAGATATACAGAAGTTGAGACGTCAGAGTCACATCACCCCAGTGACCCTGTTTTGTTGTCCCGGTCATAAAAGTAAGTCATTAATTTATTTAATCTTAATCTCAACATTACCGCTTGCCAGTACATAGGACCTTGAGGTTTTATTTTCCTGCGAGCAAAGTGGCGGAACAAGAACCATTATATTTAGTGTTGCTAAAGTTAGAGTAACATTGCTAATGTTAGCGTGCGCAGCTCAACATTACAACTTGCAATAGATATCTTATTCATGTTTTTGTTTTCTGGTGAGTGAAGCGAGCCTGAATTGGAACAAAACCCATTATAGTTAAACATTCTCAACAGAATATAAAATGAATATATATATATATATATATATATATATATATATATATATATATATATATATATATATATATATATATATATATATATATATATATATATATATATATATATATATATATATATAGTGTTTGTGTCTATCTGTCTTTCTATATATATATATATATATATATATATATATATATATATATATATATATATATATATATATATATATATATATATATATATATATATATATATATATATATATATATATATATATAGGGTAGAAGAGACTCTTTAGCTTTGGTAACCAGCTTTTCCAGTGGTGGTGTATCATATAGTTGAGTTTTGTGGTCAGTACACCATCGTGTAGCTGTTTCCCACTTGCCAATCATGCCAGAGATTTATTTATAACCCTTAAAGGTGTGTTAATTACTGCAGCATTGCCAATGATACCTTGTCGTTATCGAGGCTTCCAGCCCCCGTGATACGTGTTTTAATTATTCTTTTTGCGGACTTGGCTGTGGCCTCGGCTTTTCCATTGTACTGCGGGTAGTGGGCCAGTGTTAGGCGTATGTCCACTCTCCATCTCGTGTAGGATATAATTTCCTTGCTCACCAGTTCGTGGCGCTGTCCGTAGACAATTGTTCAGGTGCTCCCCATCAAGTGAAGTAGGGCCTAAGTTTTGTCATGACCTTTGCAGACGAGGTGCCATTAGGGAAGTGGGTTATATTTAGCCAGTCTGTAAGCCTGTCACAATATGCCATATATGTGTGTTCTCCAAGCTGAAACTGGTCCATGACAGTCTTTTGGAAGGGATTCTCTGGGGTTGGGGTTATTATCATGACTTTGGCTGGCAATGATGGTGAGTGAGCATCGGACAATGTACACCGTGAACGATGATGCTGGAGGTCACCTTCGATGCTCTGCCGATAAACCGAATGTCTCGTTCTTCTCAACATTGAATCTAGACCTTGATGTCCAGCATGAAGGTTGGCGGTTATCTGATGACGAAGCCCTTCGGGAATGACAAGGGAGATGCAGTAATCGTTGAAGGAGTGTGTGACCAGGTTCCCAAATATAGAAAGATGTTCTTTGATGCCGTAAAAGGGTCTCACACATGCAATTTCTTGTAATGTCTTCCGGTTCCAATCCCCTGCAGTCACTCGAGTGACTAGTAGCTGATATGCTGGGTCGTTCAGAGCAGCCTCTTCTACAGTTTTCTTGTCAATGGTGTACTGCTCCTGTAGGTTTTCCACTATTGCTGATACTATAGCAATCGTTAATTCTTTGTTAAAACTCGCATCCTTTCCATCTTGCCCCTTCCTTAGAGTAGGGAATCAAGAGAGAAAGTCTGATGCATGATTTCTCTTGCCAGGTAGGTATTTAACTTTGAAATTATACAATAACATTTTTTCCTTTAATCTAAATACTCTGTGGTTGGTGGTATGGCCGAGACTTCTATTGGCTCCTAATTTGATTGAAGGGCGGTGGTCCGTGACAATGGTTGAGTTCGGGCATCCCAATAAGAATAATCGGGCCTTTTTCAAGCACCAGGCCACTTCCCCTTCCATAGTGGCATACCCAGACCCGGTGGGCGTTGAGTAAATGACTGCCACAAAAGCGTTATTCTCCTGCCATCTCTACAACAGAAGGGGGTTTCAACGAGGTACTATTGCGATATTATTAGAGGATGAAGAAGCTCACGCCCTCCTCACTTCAGTCAGTGACTGAAACAGTCCGCCGCAGCTTGTCGTAGAAGGTGAGACAGTCCTTGGCCAACTTGCAGACGGTGTCTCGCACTTGATGAAACTTTTCCTGAAGGTGCTCATCCTTACAGGGAGTCATAATGGGTGTTATTGTCAGGAAGGTGGCCAGCTGATTGACAAAACCATACCGCGACCTGATATCAAATATTATGGGCTTTTTGTGCGTAGAAAAAATTTTGATGGCAGATAAAAAATCTTCTGAAAGCTTGTAGGAGTCCCAACCGAGGTCAAACCCGACAAATTCCACATCTTTCTTGCAGAGCTCGAATTTTTCTGGTTTCAAAGTGATGCCTTTATATGCACAGACTGCGAGGAAGTAATACACATGGCAGAAGGCCTCTTCTACGCTCGAATCATAGAGAATTGTGTCATCTGCATACTTCCTGAGTACTTCTTTAATGGCTACATCGAATCGGAAGGTATGTGTTGGAAGCAAAAAAAAGTCATATTGGTGTCCTTTGGTATTGATACCTACCCCAAGGTCTGAAAAATGTGGTTAGGGGTATGCTTTCCTTGTCCAGTTCTAACTAGTAAAATCCCAAAAAGTCTTGTATGAACAGAGGAGAAGGCTAGATACCATATCGAAGGGCCTAGGAGTATGGTAGGTCTCCTTTCTACAACTAAAATAGGAGCTAACATATAAAGTAACCGTAACTACTCTTTGTGTCAGTGTGGAGATAAAGAAGGGAATTGGAAAAAATCTTCATTAGATGTAAGTTAATTTATTTCTTTTTTTCTTTTTTTATGTATTGGCACCTATTATGTATTGATTAGAATTGTTTATTTTTTTACATGTTCACCTGCCAAAAATACTAATAATAACAAAAATGCTTTGTGTGATTCTTTCGAATTATTTCTGAGATGTGCATGTCTGATATCACAATTATTATTCAATTTTTTTTTTTGATGGAGCTAAAAGAGATATATGTTTAAATGCTTCATCGAGGATTGAGATTTATAGATGAGAGAAATCCCTTTCAATCATGCTGCTTTCTTTCTCCTGCAACCCAGTTGCTCCTCCTTACTGGGTTCTCCTCTGTCCTATAACTCCATCTTATGCTATCTGGGGACACAGCATCACATCTTTAATCTACCACTAATGCCCTCCAACTCCCCACCCAGTCTCTTCCCCTCACTGGGTCTTAGGACTGACAGTCCTTTCTCTCCGACCTAAAATTGCTCCATTTCTTCCTTAGGGGATTGCACTACCAGACACCAACATTGGCAACTATCCTTGATGCCTTAATTAAACCACGCATATTTATGGCACGTCATAATACCCTGAATTATACAAACGGTCCATCATAAAACAAGAATTACTTGACACTGTTCGTAACCACGGGAACCACACTCTATCATGTACATGAGTTCAGAAAGTAAACCCTTGTGAGCCACTTTTTTGAGGAGAGGCCCCTAGGCCTAGTAAAACCACTCTTGACCTTGGTTGAGAACCCTGGGAGCTCTTGTGCAGAGCTCGAGCAAATACCTCAGTGGAGGCATGCTCTCGTAAGTGGCTGATGGCTAAGTCTTAATACTGGGGCTTTGAACCCTGTGCTTTTAACTTCTATTGAAGACCTTTCACTCTTCACTCAGTCCCATCAACTCACTGAGTCTTACTGTTATAAAACTTTCTACCTCCTCCTCATGCAGGTGTCAATGGGCAAAGAGGTTCAGTCCTCAACCTCCTCATTCCGGCTCCTCTATGGGGGCTGATCCTTTGGCCGCCGCCATGCTGCTAATTGCTGTGGGATGACTGACCTTGCCCTACCCTGCTGTTACCAGTCATAATATCTGCGGCAAACTGATTCTCCAGAAACAGGTGTTGTCCTTGTGTCTCACTGGGATATAAATAAGGCTTGCAAGGGGTTGAGCAAGACATGTAAGTAAGAATTTCTCATGGATTTTGGAACCTTAAACTGCCCCAGCCACACGGGTCGGGGCTGCCCCTCTTTGGGGCTATGAGTTATTGTCTATGAACCCCGGCCTGGACAAAAAGGGCCGAGTAATCTGCACACGCATGCACGCACGCACGAGGGAGATGAGGAATCTAACGCAAGAGAAACATTATAGCAGTCTGACTGATAGTGTGAGAACGAGAGATTAGGTGAGGGGGTGTTGATTAAGAATGAGGGGTCAGGGAAGGGGGAAGACGTTCCTCCGTCGTCCTCTGCCATATCAGGCGGAAGCACGTGTATGTAAGCACACTATTATGTTCTTATGGTGGCAAGAGTCAAAGTCTGAAGAAAGAAATCAACTGGCGCACAGATAAAAATTAAAAGGTCGTGGTCAGTGACGTCAGTCTAGCCCTACTAAAGGTTGTATTTGGTTTCATACTAATCCAGTCAACAATATTCACAAACTGCGTTCAAAAATTCAAGATCCACTTACTAGATTTGTCTGCATGGATTTTGTTTTATTATCATTATTCTGTTACTTTTCCTATGAAAATGGCCAAAATCTCTTCAGTCTTTGGGAGTTTTAATACAAAACTGTAAACAAAGTGTTCACGTCAGTCATTTCAATTTTCCAATTGATGGTTATTTTTAAGTGCGCTGAAAACCAGCATGTGGTTCAACTCATAAAATGAATTGTAAAAATAGTGCGATTTGTTCTGTTCATTTTGCAAACAGTGATTTCATGGATGATATAAAGTCTTGTTTGCTTCAAATTTAGTCCATAAAGTAAGAGAATTTTGACAAAAGAAGCTATGCCTTCTTTTTCCTGTAAGGAGGTAACTTTTTTGTTATAGATTATTCTCCACTGCTTTGCAATAAAAAAAATTATATTTACTAAATGCTGCCAAAAAAATAATACTATTCATTATTACGAGGGATAATTATTGTCTGATTTGTTAGCACATTACGGAAAAGAAAATAAGCTTAGTAAGGAATGTAGATTTTATTTGATGTCAAGTTTTTTTTCCATCAATGAAACCGAGTGGACAAACTATCCGAGAAATCTTTCATATATATATATATATATATATATATATATATATATATATATATATATATATACACACATATATATATATATATATATATATATATATATATATATATATATATATATATATATATATATATATATATATATATATATATATATATATATATATATATATATATATATATATATATATATATATATATATATATATATATATATATATATATATATATATATGTAGAAAATAAGATAAGATATCTTATCAGTTTCTTATTTTTTCTTAAAAAGATCACTGAAATTTGTTTAGCAATTATTAGTCCTGAAAAACAATTTAGGTTGTTTGCTGACAATTAGAGATTTAACTTCCCGATATTTTGGGCGTATAAATAACTGTTTATCCATTTTAGAATTCTAAGTGATATTTTGACTTTGAGTTTCCTTCAAGGTTTATTTGTTGACATTCAGGAGTTGTTTCCCACACGCCAATGGCTCACCACTCTCCTTCCCACGGCTTCGGTTTCATAATAAAAACTTGTTTAGGAATATTTATAATGATACTGTTTTTGAGGTATCTTAGCCTCTGCTAATATGGCAAAATAAGAAGTGTACATTGCTGAACCACGTAGCAGCAGTGGTCGGCAATATTCTCCACCTTTTGCAAGTTATGGCCGTCTGTTATTTATTTTACACTATAGCTCAGGTCAGCAAGAGTACTTAACATCAACGGCAAACTCTTAAGGCACATAAGATATGTGGTTACTTTGAGGTTGATCTCAATATTTTGTTGGTACATATCAATTGATATATTAAAGTAATTTTTCTCGTCGTTCTCATCACTAGTGCCATGAGATTAAATCTCTTAACTTATATGGTTTTCCCTTCCATTATTATAAATTTAGAGATCTTTTTATGAATTATCAGTTTACATCCATGACCGCATATTCTTGGCAAGGTTCAAACCACTTACATATGTTTTTTCTGAAGTTTGGCTTCTAAGATATTTGGTAAGATTTTGTATTCTTATTTTTGAGTCAATTATATGGATCTCATTATATTCATGGTAGTTTTTTTCTGTGTTTTTTGATAGGAGTTGAGGGTTTTCAGACGAATGGACATGGGTCCAGTGTCATGAAGACTCCATCTTGGTGACATCAGTATTTAATCCGTGACATCACTGAGACACTACATTATAACAATAAATTTTGTTACTTTATTCATACTATTGCTCCTGTTTTGAATATATACTCTGCCTCTCTTCATCCCTTGTGTAGGGGGGAACAGAAGAGTAAGTTGTCATTCAATGGTGAATAGGGGTGCATTGAGAGGTACACTCAGAAATCATATTCTCCAAGAAATGTCAAGGTCAAGGCGGCTGCGATGCAGTTAGGAAAGAGTTGATGATATAAAGGCAGATCAACTGAACAGATCTGTCCAGTGTCTCACCTTACCAAAAATGCTTAAACCATACCTGGAGTAGGATGGCTATGAACGAATAGACTGAAAATGGCGGAAATTCACCTCGACTGCTGTAATCTTTAAAGTAATAATATTTTTATGTAAATTATCCTCAAAATAATTAAGTTAGGAATAATTTATGAGTAAGTCCTGCTTAAAATTGTCAAAATATTCATTTAAATATTATGGTTTTCTTTAACACAAGTTCTCTTTCTTAAAATCTCTGAAGTACTTTCCTATTCTGCATCTAAAGTTGGATTATAACGTTTCAGCGTTACTTGCTTTGAGAAAAGCTTTTATTCTGGAATTGCTGCACTTGGACCAGGAGGCCATTCATCTATGAAATAATGAGGTTAAGTAGGAATATAAAAGTAAATGCTAAGAGAGAGAGAGAGAGAGAGAGAGAGAGAGAGAGAGAGAGAGAGAGAGAGAGAGAGAGAAGTTGGGGGATTAATGATTATGGGTACCAGTACAGGTGTGAAACTAAATGTGAGCGCAAGCAGTATATTTCAACGGCTACTAAAGTATAAACCTGCAAGTAGATCACCTAAAATAGTAACCTAAGTGCAGATCAAATACTAAAGTAAGAACATGAAGGTAGATTAACTCTAGCCTAGAATATTATTGCCTACTATTATTACGATTGTACGACAAAATAGGTAGTCCCTCTATAGCTAGTTCCAAAATAGCTATTCCAAAACGGCTAGTTCCATAATAGCTAGTATACCAAAACAGCTTGTTCCAAAATAGCTAGTATACCAAAACAGCTTGTTCCAAAATAGCTAGTATACAAAGTTAGCTAGTATACCAAAACAGCTAGTGAACAAAAAACTGGGATTAAAAAATACTTAAACACCTGATAGACTATTTAAAATTCATAAAATTATTTGGTAATGCCAGTATACAAGAAATGAATTTATTAAAATTTAATAAATTCATTGGTAACACCAATATACAAGAAATAAACTATTTAAAATTCATATCTAACCAGTATTTTATAACATAGGTAATACCACGAAGAACTTCAAATGTCGACATTTCTTCATTTTGGAGTCTTTGTTTTAAAGTTTGAATCCCTCCATTATTTTTCTTTGTCTTTTTTGCTTGTAGTGTCCCTTTCGCCCGATAAATAAGAGGTCAACTTATTTCTTTGCAACTCTAAATTTGGAAAGACGTATTTGAAAACATCCACAACTGGTTTCTCAAAATCTGTGGTAATTGTTTTTGGCTGTAAGTCTGGGCACTTTTCTTTCAAGATACTAAAGGCTTTTTTTATATGTTTCCTTTGTTTTATTTGTCAACAAGATGTAGACACATGCAAATAAATATTCACTTTTAATAGCGTGGATCGTGTAGTTGATGAAATAGTTGTGGAACCCTTTTGAATGCACCATCACACATCCAGTGTGGAGCAGTTGCAACTATGTCTAGCATAGTTTCACTTGCGAATATTAGTATTTTATGAGAATCACTTTCATCATAAAGTAAAAAGCGTTTCAATTGCACTCCGTATAGTAATTGTTTCAAATTCCTCAGGTAAATTAATTTCTGAAAGTGATTCCGGTTCTGGAAAGTAGCCTTCTCTTTTTTTCCTTTTTCATTGGATGCATTTCGTAAGTGCTTTTCTTTTTGGCATGCAAGACGAAGTTTCACAATCAATATTTTGAGTAATGTTAGCAATGATTCTACGTGATGGAGCTGTAGAACCAGAAGCTTCGTTTCTTAACACACTTAAGGCAATCGTAACTTTTTCCTTTGGCATATCGGGTGCCTGTGAATGATTCTGACCCAAACTTACATCACTTGTATCACTATAATCAACCGGAGTTGTAGCAGTTCCCTTGCAGCCTTTGATGACGCATCTCCAGTTGTGCGTTTCGTTATTGGTTGTATTCTTTCGATAAACATATCCATCATGACGTATTTTGTCACCTCCTTTTTGCCATTTTATCACTTTCATGTTGATGGGCTTGTCAAACTAAAACAAATATTTTGGATATCTCAGATTTAAAGCTATTTTAGATAGCTCAGATTAAGAGATACCAGTTAGAACTTACTGTTTAGAACAAGATATTTCAGAACCATCAATTTTGGAATATGCTGTTTTAGTATACTAGCTATTTTGGAACTAGCTATTTTGGAACTAGCTGTTTTGGTATACTAGCTGTTTTGGAACTAGCTGTTTTGGTATACTAGCTGTTTTGTAACTAGCTGTTTTGGTATACTAGCTGTTTTGGTATGCTAGCTAACTTAGAACTAGCTGTTTAGGACTGGCTATTTTGGAACTAGCTATTTATGGACTAGCTGTTTTGGGTTTCATCCATTATTACATGCCTTATAAAAAAACTGAAAAAGGCATAAACATGTATGGAAGATATATATAAAACCTATTCAATCTGTATACTACACATTTGAAGACTTCAATTTTGCGTCATACATTGTTTTCAGATCACTTTTCACGCAGATTAGTTTTTACCTTTTAATCTTAACGAATACGTTTGGACAGTCGTCACTTTCATCCTTTGATATGCCATAATCACTTCCATTGTCAATGTCAGAGTCACTAGTATATGTTAAAGAATCCTTATTATCATTATAAAAGGCCATTCTGATGAATTAGAATAGAAAATAATGATAAAATGGGTCGAAAATGAAAAACATTGTTACCATTATCAAAAACATATGTCGATAGCTCCACCCATCCCCTGAGGTTGATGTTACATTTTCCCTTTTATTGTATGTAAAACCATATAATATCTGGCAAATCTTTCCTCCAGCTGCCAGCTGATTGGTTAAAGAATATATCTACGCCACTGAACTAGTAGCAGGAAATTTGGAAAATGAAGCATCGCTAATATTGACGTCGTTCATTTACAGCTCATAATACAGTGATTAAATCAATGCACAGCACCTTTTAGGTTAATGAAGTGTTTTGTGGTGTTTCCTGCAGTGTTTACTACTTTGAGAACCTCTGTAGTTTGTTGGGACAGAATGAAAAACCAAATTTTACTTCTAATACTGAGGGACATGGCTGACGTGTCAGCACATCTATGTAACCGTGGTCACAACAGAACAGCAGTGAGATAATGTTTTAAGGGGACCGTCCAGTATGGCGTTTGACATAACAACTTCAAGAAACTGAAAATCACTTTATAGTTTCTCTGTATGCATAAGCATATCATATATACTCTCCAGAAGTTTCAAGCATTTATATTGACAAATAATGAATATAGAGTGGTCAATAAATAATGACATAATTCTTACAGCGTCGTCTGCATAACTGAGTTCGACAGAATCGTCTTTGTGTGTGTTTGTATTTGCAGATATATAACGATTTGTTTTTTTTTGCCTAATTTCCGATATCTCGTACTTCTGCCAGAGATGGGAGACATTGGTAAAGGGTAGGCTAACACAAAGTACGATCTACGAAAAGACCAGCCAGAGTTTCAAAAGATGTTTAGAAGTTATATTGTATGTGTCTTTGTTTAATTGCTGTTCATATGTACATCATATTTTTACAACGTCCTCTTGAACCCAAGGTCAAAGGAAAAACAAAAAGTTAGCAGAGAGCTACAAAAAACAGCCAAGAAGAGAGGGAATCATGAAAAAAGAGTACAAAGCTGGAACACTCTAACTAAAACTCTGGCAGCAAAGAGAGGCAGCTGGCACCTCATGAAACACTTACACCAGGTGTATCGGTAAACTTATGGCTTAAATACCTTTTTTATGGAACCCTCGTTTAAGAATAAATAATAAAAGTACAAAGTAAGGTTATCATAATAATGTTATTTTGATTTTTCTAAGAAAAAAGTGAGTTTATAACTCAAAACATACTTAATCACACTTAGGTATATTTTTCTTACTTACTTATCGTTCAATTTTAAAGAGAAAATATCAATGAAAAGAAAAATAGAGATCTCACAGTTTTTTTGTAATGTAAATTTGATTTTCCCTTTTCTCCTTTTTTATGATTATCGTACACCTAGACAAAGAAAATTATGAAAAAAACAATCCGTGAAAAAATATATTCGATTTATAAAGAAGTTTTGATGGTATGCTTTTCAATACAATTAGCATCATATGAGTGGAGAAACATATACCTTGGCCAATAAATCCAAAAGCTTTTGATCGAATGACTTGAAATATTTATATGATGAAGGTATTTTATATGTCTAACACATATATAATATTTTGAATCATCGGACAAATAATGCAGAACATAGCAAAAAAACACCGCCTAACCTAATTTTCCGCATCTAACATAACCTTTGAGGCGAATCCCAACCTACTGGGTGTCTTTGCCCTTCTTAACTTCACTTCTAATTATATATCCCTATTTGCAGACAGGAAGTATAATTATTTTTAAGCTCCCAAATCCAGAATGATTATGCTTTAGCTCTATGCCTGAAAGGGAGGTAGCGTATTCAATAATATCAAAAACAATTAATTAATATTTTAGATAATTAGAAGTGGATGTGACTGGACAAAATTTTCTTTTCTTGAATCTGATAAAGAAAAGCTTAAGTAATGGTTGATCTAAAAAAATCGTTAACCCGCTTATTCTCTGAATGGGTCTTAATCAAGTTTGATATGATATCTCGTTGTGATGTTTTTATGGAGTGAATGTCTTCTCTGCAGAATTAAAGTATAAAGGTTGCAGAGAGAATAAGGCTAAGCGGGATCGTTCCTGCCTATATCTCCTCCTCCATAGAAGAAAGGAAACTGAAGCATTTGTTTTGTAGCCCTGATAGTTTAGCATCTGTTGCTTTACAGAGTGAGCATCATGTTTCAGAGTTCAAGAACTTCAGTTGTTCTTCATTTTCCTCCAGTGATTTTAGTTATGAGCAGTTGATTATAGCAGATGTAGAGGACCAAGGATATTCCTCGCAGGTCACGGAGGTTTCTCCTTTATAGATAAGAAAAGGGTCTACAAAGACTAGACCAATGTGTGTGGCGCATTAATCTACGAGTGCCCAAAATGCCGATCCCCATACGCTTCCATTAGATTTGGAGCATTCCTACTATTAATCCTCAAGAGCTTCTTTGGAATAAGCTCTTCCTGTGACTTGATAGTCCCCTACAAATAAAGCTTCATAAAGAGGGATGTGGAGAAAGGAACGTTGTATAGTAAATCAGTAAGCTTCCCTGGCATCCCAGAGGGTCATCTTTGCCAAAACAAGAAATAGTATCTCTCTCATATGTCCTAGTGCTGGTGTCATTCAAGCTGTGTGTCAGCACACCCCCATACAACCCCCATGAACACTTTCTTATAAAACTGCGGAGATAAATTAACCATATGTAATTATCAGGAAATGAAACCACCAAGAAACACAACTCACAACAGATAAAATGTATAAATTGCAGTGAGTTGAACAAACTATTCGACATTATAGTGAAAAAAAGAAATTTCATAACTTATGATCTGGAATTGATGACATTAGCAGAAAAGACGACCATTGATGCCAATGAGGTCATGAATTGTGTCCAATGAAATATTCAGTCTAATTGATAAATGAGAAATATTTTGACATAATAGCATTATCTGAAACATGGGTAAATGACTTTTACAAGGTTAAAATATCAGCTTTGGTAAATAAAATGGGATTAAGAAAGATAAAATACCACTTTCTCTAAAAAAAGTAAACTATTTAATAAAATCGTCCTACCATTATTACCATGTGTATCAGAAACTTAGATCCTTACTAAAACTTCAGAACACAAGCTAGTTACATCTTGAAGAGCTATGGAAAGACTAATGATATGAATAACACTAAGAGACAGTAAAAGAGCAACGTGGATAATAGGAGAACAAACTAAAGTGGAGGGTATTTAAACGACAAGAAAAAAATGCACATGGAGAGGACATATAATGAGAATGATAGACAATAGACCGACATAATAATAACTGAATGGGTCCATAGTGATTACAAAAGAAGAAGCAGGGGAAACAAAAGAAGACAATGGATTGACCAACTAAGGAATTTCTACGTCACCAGATAGACCCACTGCGTTTTTAACTCCTGTTTATCAATTTTTGAAGGATGATATGGATTTGAGTAAGGAACAAGGTTTAAACTTTTAAGGTAATTACCTTCGTTAGTGATAATGTTCATGGTTTCGAGGTAATTTCAGTTTTAAAATTCAAGGAAATTGGAGAAAGTTTTCAGGTAATCTAAGTTAAAAAGCAGCAGCATTCACTGTAATGGCCATATGACACATACTCGAGTTTCATCCCTGGTAAGGTAGCACATATGTAGTTCTGATATATATCACTTAAGGGGTGCTAAAGGAGATCACATCAGAAAAAAATCTGTACTCAACAAAAAGTTACTCATGAAAGGCAGATGGAAGGAACGTAAGAATGCCTAAACTAGCAGAACAATGCCTTTAAGACTGACCATATATATATATATATATATATATATATATATATATATATATATATATATATATATATATATATATATATATATATATATATATATATATATATATATATATATATATATATATATATATATATATATATATATATATATATATATATATATATATATATATATATATAGGCCTCTTTCCACTCAAAATAGGATCAGGGAGGGCCAGGCAATGGTGGCTGATGACTTAACAGGTTGACCCCCTCCACCTCCACCATCCTTAGTTCACAAGGATGGGGAGATTGTAGACCAGTCTTAAAACTATCGATCTTGAGCGGGACTCGAACCCCAGTCCGGCCAATCACCATGCCCAGTGTCCAATGTTTAAATAATGATATTTTCTGGTAAATATCATGAAATTCAGATAGATTTTCAGCAAAATTATTAATATCCGCATCGTTTGTGAGACAAATTAAACACAACATGACAATACTTACAGATAGTTTTAAGTTATTGAAACCAAGATATATATGTCTACTGTAGGTTCTGGAGCTATACCATAAGCTTCCTCTAGACATCCTTTGAAAGAATGAAGATATTATTACGGCTTTCAATAGGAAATCAAAGACTTTCTTATAAGTGCTTCTGTAATATGGTTTTGACAAATAATATGGATTACACGGTGTGATACTCCAAATACCTAAGACTATACGACAAACGGATCCACTAGGTCCTGTAGGGAACAGGAGAACAGCATTTGAAGTAACTTGTAGGTTTTGAGGGCGAGGATGAGCATTCTCAGGAGGATTTATACCCATTGAATACTTTGTGGCCATATTTGAAATAGACAATAAAGCCTTAAATTGCAGGAATTAAGAGATGCGAATAATCTGTTTTCTGATGATGCAAAATTGAAAGGTTGTGTACCACCACCACCACCTAGTGAAGAAAACACTACATCATGCCACATGGTTTTACTGGTTAGAATCATTAATAATTCATATTCATTATTATGTGAAAGAGCATTCAAAATTGAGGCAGTTTGCAAACTCTCATTGACACTAAGTAATGGACTAAAATAAAAAGGACAGGAAAGAACTTTTTACCAATTTCTAAATCATATTATATTTATGTAAATCAATACCAAATGGGAATCTCGCACAATTCATTCCCAAAATTTTTATTAAGAGAATTATTCTCATGAAGATAATTCCTGCTTATGGAATTTACCTGTCTAAATAGTTTAATTTCTGATGATTTCCATTAGCAACCCTCATTTTCACATATTATTCCACTTATGGTCTGCCATTAGAGCAAGAGCCCGTGCCTTGCACATCTGTGTAAGTGCTGCTCTAAAATCAAGCAAGCAAGATTAGTTATAGTTGAAATAATTTTTTTTTATGGTATGACAAGTAGACAATTTTGTCTGACTATACTCGTAAAATTGTAAGTATCACCTAAATTAAAAGAGAAATTGTTTATCAGTATGAGATAATTTCTCCATACACGACCCAAAATTATTTTAGTCTGTTTCTCCCAGGAGACATTTGGACTCTGGGATGAGGAGGGATAAGTGGAAAAGGTAGAAGTCCTATAATGACTTCAAGAGAAGTAAGTACATTACACCGCAAATTATCCCTACTTAGATTTTTGTTTAGAATTATGTACATAAAAACATTATTAATTTCAATAATATTTTTGATGACGTATGACTGGACAAATCAATTCAAGTCAGCCTTTATAATGTCAGCATTTTACCACAGAGTCATTAATGAATAACTGTTACAATATCAACTGCAAAATATTAGATTTACTGTCCAATGGCTATCATAAGTGAGAGACTTTGGGGAGTTCCCTCCTGCCTAAATGTATTCCGAACAATTAATTGTCTCTTATTTGTTATCAAAAGCTAACTCTGCTAGCTTAATGTCTTTTTTTTTGCAGTTTGACTCCAGTTTATCAATTTGTGAAGAACAAAGGAAGAAGCATATTTGTTCTGCTTCTTACCAAAGGTTTATAAATCAAGGATCATCAAGCAGTGTTGCCACCTGCAGTACTATTGTACCAAAATGATACAATTTGAAGCTGCCGGCACTAAGGTCCTCCTTTTTCTAAAATAGCAAACATCGGTTCATTTTGCTTTTTGTGATATAATATTTTTTTTGTACTGCAGTCATTGCTTACACATTTAATGTATTTCTAGATGTTTTAAGGCATGTCATAGGGAGGTTAATATCTAAAGCACAGCATACTGTACACCCCCTAGTTATTCATTATTAGTTTTATTTGTCATTCCTTGTACCTTTTTTGTTCAGCTTTTTGCTCAAAATTACTTAAATGGAATGAAAGAGTTTTCTCTGTCATAGCCCAAAACAATTGAATAAATATAAATATAAATAATTTTAGTGAATCCTAACATAAAGCCACATACAATTATTTCAGCAACGACAAATTCAATATATACGATATACTTACATTTCTTAGGATATATTTATATAACCTTTAAAAGAGACGGAGCTCAAATACACCATCATGCGGGCAAAAAAAAGCTTATAGTTTATTTAGGTTACTTGAATTCAGAGATGATCAACATCAAAGACTTTTTTTTTCAGTGAATATCCACGAATGACCCGAGACTAACTTTAAACGTAGTCTTATAGAAAACTTCCACTGGGAAAAAAGAGCAAATGCAGCAAGATATGGATGTGGAAACATCTCTCATTTATTCATTTGCAGGTCACATGTCTTTATTTCAATATTGAATTATCATTTCAGGTTATGAAAAGTTTCGTTATATTTAACAAGATATTTCCTCTTCTGTCAATAGACAGGTAGGTATGCCAGCCACCACGAAAACCTTACGGTTTTGTGGCAAGAAGCGAAGTGAGGTACAGAATAATTAGCTACTCTAGTCCATAGACTAGGGGAAATCAATTAGCTTAGGCCATAGACCAGGTAACACAAACATGCAATTAAGCAAATGTATAACAGAATAAAACAAATGCAAAAGTATATAGACAACACACTTCAATAAGACTAGCTAAGAAATTCATATAAAACACCGAGGAATTTGGAAATATGAGCAACAAGCTCTGACCATGAGGCGGCGGAGAGACAAAAATCAAATGTATTGCGGAAAATACGAAATGGAGATGCGAGGTCCTCCACCAGCAAAGGGCATTGTACTCAACCGATGAGAAAGAAGCAGAAGCATCCATAAAATCAAAAACACACAAAAACTTTTAAAAAACTAAGCTAAAAACTTCCAAGGCATGCAATGAAGATAACGGCTGCAATAAAGAATCGTTGATTAACAAGCGAACGTGTTTGCGGTAACACATTGGTATCGGAGTTATAACAACTCTACCGCACGTTCAATCCTATCATATATCCTTCGATATGATAACCGTGGTTGTTTTAAGGAGCCCGGCTCATATGCCAATATATGGCGGTATAGGACGAAAATCACGATATCCTGGAAAATTTCACTGAGCTTCATATGGCAATGGAGAATGCTTTTACAGAATATTTTGTCAAATTCCACTTACTTTCATAGTTACACAGTGTAATTAGTAAAAGTAACTCAACAAATCAAAAATATTGTTACCCAAAAGAAAATGCAGTATTTCTTATGTTATTGTAAATTTTGATATTTTTTACATTTTAATATAAAACAAAATGTGAGCAATGGCATCTGTATTGATTCCCTGCATCACAAGACGATGTATCACACGGTAATTACACCTTTGGCCTTCAGTGCCAGCACAAACCTCAGAGAGAGTAGACATTTGAGTTTTACCTTTGACGTTCACTTGATTTTACGTCTGTTTTTAATGATGTCAAGATAAAAAGACAATTTCAACATATTGCTAACCTAAGGAAGAAGAACATTCACTCTAATAAGAGTTCAGAAATGGGTAAATTAGGCAATATTAGCGGAGTTAGTGAAGGAGAGAGATGATGAAACAGCAACCGTCTTACCTAAAGAAGGAAGATATTGAGCAAAGGGATCTTCATTTGTGATTATATTATGATATCCTTGTTTTAATTTATTAATATTCAAAAAGGTAAATAAAATTCATAATGATGGTTATTTATCAATATTGTCTTCTTAAAAATGTGAATGAAAACTTTAAACACCCGTATCTCAAAACTTTACATATTGACCTTCAAATTCTATTTATACGGTAGTAATCCCAGGTCTTAATATTAAGTATCAAGGAAGGAGATAGAATTTGGAAAACATTCAATTTCAGAATGAATAATTTGGCGTCACAAAAATGAAGGTCAGAGGCAAAAATCCTATGTGATCTGGAGATATCGTTAGTCACCTTATTAGGAGGTATGAATGTCAAATTCCTGTCCTTATAAAGCAGCAGAAGTAACATTGTGATAGCTCTACAGGTAAAATTCTCTGGTATATCATTCGCAGGAAATATCCCAAGTAAAAAACTGCAAAGAGGAACTTTCTTAATGACGACATGGCTCCAGCCCCAGAAATATATCTTTTACTGATTTGTATTTTTAGCCTAATTATGAGAGATATTATAACATCACTGCTTATATATGTAAAGAAGTCATTGATAATCTAGAAAATATTAAGAAACTCAAAATGAAAATGAAAGATAATTTACCTATAACTAATATCAAAGTTTAAATATTTACATGAAAACAATAAGGCTACGGTAGGGGACAATTTGAATTTAATGTTTATGAAATTTGAGAGAGAGAGAGAGAGAGAGAGAGAGAGAGAGAGAGAGAGAGAGAGAGAGAGAGAGAGATAAAGAGAGAATATCTTTTATATAAGTAATCTAATAGTAGAAAAGCAAAAATATACGACGTGACCAGTAAATAGCTTAAACACACAGTCCAGGTTTGGGATCTATTTGCTACCACGTGAATGCCAGGCAAACACGTTACCACTTCAATATTTTCTCCTTATTCTCTTGAGGAAGAAGAATTGTATTATGGCATATTTTCATTAATGGTAATTTTACAAAAATTCTAGAAATAACTAAAATTCGCAATACTTGGCAAATGGTAGGAAATGGTCTTGAATACAAAAGTAGATGATTGCAATAACTGCTCTAATCAGATCAGATATAACCAAACCCAATATGAAATCGAAAAATTAGATATATTCAGAATTAGTACTAAAGGAAATTGCACAGTACAATTAGTGGTAGAAATTAACCGTCTTTGTGGAATAAACGGGGCAATTCTGTTCAAACCTTCGGTACATAAAATTTTGGCGATAACATCGTTGGGGTGTGATAGTTTTGAATAGATTTAGGAGCAGAACTTTTTCTGATCTCCAGAAAAGGACTAAAGTGTAATAACGAACGAGATTGTATACTGAGATGTATCGCAAAGACCCAAATACTTTTATATATATATAAATATCAGAGAAAGAAACACCAATACCATATTTTTTACATTTTTTTATTAAATTTAATTTAGTTGCATACAATGGGCAGTATTTCCTATCCTATAAAATTTTATTCAGAATCAAACGTAGATATATATATATATATATATATATATATATATATATATATATATATATATATATATATATATATATATATATATATATATACACAATACTGTTATTTGGAGTTTAATGAGAGTATGTAGTTTAATGAAAATTCTAAAAATAAACAAATCAGACAATGGGTAGGTTAAATTAAGTAAAATTTGGAAATCAAATAGCCAGAAATTACATATAAAGATTGGACAATATATATATATATATATATATATATATATATATATATATATATATATATATATATATATATATATATATAATATATATATATATATATATATATATATATATATATATATATATATATATATATATATATATATATATATATACATATATATATATATATAAATATATATATATATATATATCTGTTTAGTGAGATCAGTGTTGCAGTAGGGACATGAGTCGTCGTATGACAATGAAACCTTATCAAATAAATTTTGTAGATTTGAGAACAAAGCTCTCTGAAGAATATTGGGAGTTGAATGGAGGGACAGAATTTGAAATGAAACCATAAGAAAGATTAATCGAGTGCCATATGTGGATGAGATCATGGTGAGGGGCAGCTAGAGATGGTATGGGCAATCTGTTTCCACTCCCCAAGAGAGATTAGTTCATCAAACTTCCAATTGAGCTCCACAAGGCAATAGAAGAGCTGGAAGACCCTAGCCTAAATAACTTAGGGCTGTGAAGCTTGAAGAAGGAGAGGATGATGGGAGAAGTATTGATTTAAAAGCTAGAAATAGAGATGACTGGCTAAATCTAACTGAGGCCCTTTTTCTCAATAAGAGTAGGAGGACACTGCTTTATTTACTGAATATTTTGATGTGCAATCAAGGAAAATCTTCCCACCAAGAAATTGTTGTGGATATTAAAATCCTTTATTAAAATGAGAAGCAGCATAGAATAAAAAATTAGAAGCATTTCACAAAGTCAGTTTAATTAAAAACACACTTTCTCTCTCTCTCTCTCTCTCTCTCTCTCTCTCTCTCTCTCTCTCTCTCTCTCTCTCTCTCTCTCTCTCTCTCTCTCTCTCTGACATATGGCAGAAGCCTAGGGACCAAGCAAGAGCATGGGCCTATGCAACTTTTTTTCCTTTCTTTAAGGTTTAAAGGTTACTCATGAACGGCCGAGGCCAGGAACAGTAACAATGCCTTAACTGAAGAACAATGCCCCTTCTCCACCCAAAGTAGGATCAGTGAGGGCCAGGCAATGGCTGTAGATGACTTAACAGGTAGACCCGATCCCTCATCGGTAGCTCGCAATGACAGTGAGGCTGGAGATTTTGACATACATACCACTTCATGTGATGACATATGACATCTCCAAACTGCAAAGGATTTTCCCCCTCTGACCTTCGGTTTTGCGTTATAGGGGTTATTTATCCTGAAAATGGGTGTTTTTATCTTTTTTTTTAAATTCTATCACCTCCCTTGATAATCAATATCGGGACCTGGGATTTTAACCGTATATAGATTTGAGGTAGACCTAAAATCAGATGAAGAGTTTTTTCTTATTTTTCTAAATGCCTTTTTATTGCTAGAAAGGAATTTTTTCCCTAAGGTGAAAAAAATAAACCGTAACAATCAGGGAAAAATATGAAATAAAAATATTTTTATTGTTTTATAATTTCCAGGGAGAAGATAGAATTTGAAGATCAATAAATATAGTTTTGAGATACGGGCTTTTAAAATTTTTCTTTGTATTTTTACAAAATCAATATCAGTAACTCATAGTTATTATGAATTTTATGTTCCTTTTTGGATAATAATAAACGAAACCAAAGTTATTTATCATAATTCAATCATAAATCGAGATAACTTCGTTCAATATCTTGCTTCTTTATGAGCGAATTCTCTTTCTCCTTCTTCTTCTTCTTCTTCTTCTTCTTCTTCTTCTTCTTCTTCTTCTTCTTCTTCTTCTTCTTCTTCTTCTTCTTCTTCTTCTGCTTATTATTATTATTATTATTATTATTATTACTTTCTAAGCTACAACCCTAGTTGAAGAAGCAGAATTCTATAAGCACAGGGGCTCCAACAGGGAAAATAGCCCAGTGAGGAAAAGGAAACAAGTAAAAAAGAATATCATAAGAAGAGTAATATTAAAATAAATAAATCATACATAAACCATGAAAAACGTAACAAAAGATTCCAGAGATCAATCATGTAATGTTGGCTATTCACTCTTTGTTGAAGAGAAGAAACTGGGATCTCTTTACAGTTCATATAAAAGCGGTACGCAATGTGACGGCGGATGCCCTGTCAAGACTCAAACCTCTAGAAACAAAAGGGTCACTCGAAAAAAGTAATTCTGTTTCATTCTAGAGCAATTCCAGGTACTATAGAAAGATTTCTTGGGGATGAGCTTTAACTACAAGCTTTCCTGTTATGTAGAAACAAATTCAAATCAGGAAGCAGTGGGGATAGATGAGATGTCACTGTATTGGGACCATTTACCTTTTTCTATCGTTCAATATCCTCATATAGGTCCTGGACAAACTACAGACTTTCAAGGGAACTGCAGTCTTAGTAACACCAAATATGCCCAAGAGCAATTGGTACCTACTTGTTCTGGAAGTCATACCTCGCCGGGTAACAAATAACCTGCAACTCATTATAACCTCGGCCTACATGCTGAAAGAAAATACGGAGTTTCATTGAAAAGAATTGATTTTATAGAAGAAAACAAGTCCTTTACTACAAAAACACATTTGTCCTCTTGTAAGAATTAGGAAAAGTCTGTGAAGAAACATAGGCCAACTTCGATTATATTAGAATTCTCTTTAGCATAAGTTATAACAATACATGAACATGACCTAGCCTCCACAATTATTTCCTCATGTAAATCTGCCCTAACCGGACCTATCACTTATGCTTTCGATATAGAACGGCTTTTGCTAAATTGAAACCAAATGTTCCCCCCAAAACCATTCCGTGGTCTTTTGACAAAGTATTGCACTCAACGACCTCAATAGATATCTATTCTGCTTCCTTGAAGGATCTTACTCAAAAATTAATCTTTTTACTAGCTATGGCTCCTCGTGATAGAGTCGGCGAGATTGTGTCACTATCAAGGGATGATGGCCACATCAAATTCTTTTAGTCGGGAGAGGTTAATTCATATCCAGGTCCTGAATTCCTGGCTAAAAATTGAACTCCTCACAAAACACTGGGTGCCTAGGAAAATCGTTCCTTTAAAGTAAGATCGTTCTCTGTGCCCTGTGGAATGCCTCAAAGGTTACCTGTCAAAGAATGAAGCTTTTAAAGGCAGACATTTTAAAGGGGGAAACAA
>NC_090767.1:23425315-23455315 GCF_036898095.1 Palaemon carinicauda
TGGTCATCATCCACAGTAACCAGCATCTCTAGAAATTTCTCTAACAAAGAATCAAATGAGGGTAGTTCAGGACTATAAAAAAGATGGTTTCTGCTTCTTGCTCTCATTTGATGAAGAAGAAGAAGGCAAATGATCCCTTACGCCATCTTCTTTCTGTGAGACTCATATTACACTCATCGGGAGGGGGGACACTCCCTGCAAAAATCATTAACAGAAGAACCTAGCGATGGTGGGAATATGGTGGAAGGAACCATACAATATTCCAAGACCCAAAATATTTCTTCAATTTGGTCGTAAAAAAATAATCACAGAACCAACCCACATAAATTACTAGGGTTTATAATTGCATTAAAACAAAGAAGGTTTTTTTATTACAATAATAATTTATCAATACAAAAAATAGAAATCCAATATTGGTAAATATAATCCAATATTGACATAGAAATTTCTGAAAAAAAAAAGTCAGCCTATTAAGCATATTGAAGACAGAACAACTTAATTTTTTTATAGATTGAGATACTAAGACTTCAGCTTAATATGACATTTGTTTTTGGAAAAATAATTAATAGTTTTAAAAAAGGACAATGAAATCCTTCTGTTACAATCATTAGACAGATTATTTTTCGTTAAAAGTTCTCTTCTATTTCTGAATGGAGACCACCAGCTACGGCACAAGGAGCAGAAATACAAATTGCTACCCGTCTCGTGTGAGTGACTGACATCGAGAGGTGAGTGGCAAATAAATAATTCGCCGAAAGAATGATTACTGATATGCCACCACACTACCCTACCGGACAACAATGAAAACCACTGTGTGACCAGGCTGGCACCTGGAAATCTATGGACCATTCATCAATCAAGTCTAACTATCTGTAACCAATAATGACTAACAATGCTTTCACAAAAGCTGCCAATGCTGTTATCCAAACCTTTTATTTGAAGTCTCCAAAAGGCTTGTCAGTTATTAGAATTGTGGCCTTCCACAAAATTAATGTAGAAACTTTATTTGAGACTGAGACATTAGTTGCACAAAAGTACGAATTCTAACCAGAATGTTTATACTATTTTGAATAGAGTTCTTTGTCCACAGTTATGAGACCTCTTAAGATTGTGCAGGCGAATGGTCTGCTAGTAGCCTCGCATTATAAATATTTTAGGGTAGTCCTTCCCTCCATTGTTTATAATTCCCAGATGATTATCAAACTCCGCTTTCATAAGGGACACATTATTAGGTTCCAAAGGCATATTAAATCCCAATGGCTGTTTGAACGGTGAATGCTTCGTCCACACACTTCAGCATCTTCGTGAGAAATCTGGTTCTTCTCCAGAGAACAAGATTCTTCTAATCAAGGACAATGTTGAACGTCACATGGGCATTCTTGTTGTGAAGTTTGTAATTAAGCATACGACAAACAATCTCTAGCCATATGCTGTGAGTATGTTTAGTACATTCAAGACGTTTCTGTGGGGTCTACTGAACGACCAGTTTCTCATTCACCCCTAATGAATATACAACTGCACTAGAGTTTCCCTAGTTTGCATCTGTGGCTTAGACTGAAGCCACTACTGACTCCAACGTTCCCTTTGGTTTCAGGACAAATCATAACATCACCACAGATGAAGTGCTGTAGGACCACAGATAATAGAGACCGGTGCCACATGTGAATTATTCAGTAGAATTAACTCCACCTTTGGACGAAGAGGTCTTAAAGAGCTGAAGGATAAACTCAGCAGTAGACATTCATGATCCTTCTCCCATACACCATGCTCTTTGTTGATGCGATGGTGAAACCTTGTGCTCATGTGGACCCTGGGACGTCCAGTTACCCTTCCACTCCAGACCCTAGTATGTCAAGCCAATCTTCCGCACACTTGACATCTAAGAGTGTCAGGTCATTCTCCAAGGCTGCTTTATCCTTATGGAAAAGAAAGTAAGATGGTACAAGCTTGCACTCTGATTGAGAATGAGGAGGCCCTCACAGATCTGAGAATAAAGGTAGAGATGAGGAAGAAGATATAGTAAAAAATAAATGTATTGTCTGTAAAGAAGACATTGCAAGAGAAGAAACTATGTGTAATGCACAAGAAGTCTGTCAATGTAGTGGAAGAAGATGAGGAGAAGGACTTGGACGAGGTTTCTATGCAGCTTGTTGACTCCTCAGAGTATTTAGATGAGGTGTATGACTACAAGGAGAATTGGATAGATTTTCTGTACCATTTGTTGAAAAAACCAGAGGGGAAGGAATTCATATCTTTGCAGAAAAAAAATTATCAGTTATCGTAATCCATCATCAGGCTTGTGCTAGTCTAATCCTATATGCATATATTTTGTTTTGTTGAAATGCATCTTTTTTTATAAGGAACTTCTTATTTTGGTTGAGCTGAAACTTGAAGAGGGAACGAAGGTAGACATATTAATGTTATATGTTTACCAGATCTGGAACATCATGGAGAACAGGAGATTAATCTTCCAGTCCACTGTACGAAGAACACCTTTATTTTCCATACGATGGCAGTATAAGAGAGTTTGGTAACCCCCAAGGATATCACCAAGAGACAGGCTGACTTGATTAAAATTTAACCACATCTGATTGTCTTCAATATGCACTTATGAACCTGCGGTAGCCTAAAAGTTAAGGTATATACTTTAATGCATATATTGTAATATTGTTTTTCTCATATATAAGTTTTTTTATATATTTCTAGTTTTTATGACCTTCAAAAACATTGGTCGATGTTCTCTCACTCCCTAGTTAATGTTCCCCTACATTAGAGGTCCCAAAATGTTTTATGTGACAAATGTGTCACATAATTTCTGATTTGAGGATTTATGAGTATACCATATATGGACTATGCTGAGTAGTTTTTTGTGGGCACATTTTGAACTCTCTCTACTGTGAAATGGAATTTTTATGAAGGGATTTCTAGTCGTAGGTTGGTGTTACACTTCCTTGCCCTAATAGGTAAGTATTTTAGTAGATATAGTCCTTGTTTCTCAAGGCAATTTGGACCTCCCTCATAATAATCAGTTAAAACAATAAATACAGATACATGAAGTTATTATTATGCATTCTCTTATATGAGTTACATAAGTTACTTGTGTTGGAATTGCACAAATGCCATCACTAGACATACGAAATGTATTGGTTGTCTGGTGTCCATGAATGGCTGGCAGGGGCGAGTTATCATGAATGAATCACCAATCAAGTAGATTTGTAGCTCTTCTTTGAACCATTTTACCTCTCCTCTTACTCCCAGTAAATCTGAACTTACTATAGTAATTTAATAATTAGAGAAAATTTAAGCACCTGTAACAGTTTTTCCTTATTTGATACATAAATGGGTAAAATTGGTAGGAGTGTTTACTTCAATTTACTGCCTGATACAAAATGGACACGTCAAATGCGTTTCCTTTATTTGTGAACGAGGGTTATTCTTGATTTGGACACCAGAGTCCACGTGTTTAAAACAGAACTATTCAACAAACATAAATGTTGTAATATATTGACTTCTTGTATTAGTGAACATCTGGTGTCTATGAACTGGCAGCCCTCAATGTTGTGGCAATCTGATTATTGAAAGAAAGTGTTGGTGCAGCATCCACAGATACATAGTAGAAGAGAAAGCCAGTGTGCTTAAAGCTTTACAGTGATCACACTGGACATACACCTAAAAAGACTTAAAGATAACTATTTTAAAATTCAACAACGGCTGCATGCAATGATCAGGCAATCTTTTATTGGGAATACTATGGAAATACATCGAGAAGGACTTAAATCCAGCAATATGGCAGCTTTATCTCATGTGACCAAATCACGATCGGACTTATTCTTGAAAACATCTCTCTATTATGCAGTACAATAAGTAGATCTTGGTTCCACCTTCCTGTACAATAAGATCTATGAACAGAAGCGGATGCAAACTGATGCTCTGATGTTGGTGCATAGTGCTTTTATACACCAAAATTTAGCAGGATTTTAACATAAAAATTTATTTAGAATTTGCTTACAATTTTCAATACTTTTTATAACAGGATATCTTATTCACTATTTATAACCCCACCAAAGTTTTTTATCCTTAAAATCTCACATCATCTTTTACGTCTCTTCTCCAAAGTCTGTCTCAGTTCTGTGTTCCTTTTCTCTCATAAGAGGTTGACTAAATAGGTCTGACTGACGCTGCTCTAATATATCAGCTTCTCTTGAGTCCAACAGATGACAGTGGTAAATATCCCCTTGCACCAGTCAGTAAGTCAATAAGTCAGTCAGTCAGTCAGTCAGTCAGTCAGTCAGTCAATGTTCAGTTCTACCAGTTCATCTGATCTGTAAAAAGGAAATAGCATCAACATACGAGCGCATTACAAAGTTTAAGTGGTATACATAAGATAGAATGTCTGCAATGAAAATCATGTTGTGATATACTTTCACTCTGATATTTTATTGCAAATCAAAGTGGATCAACTAAATTAATAAGAATATGTAGTAGCAGAGCATATCTGTTCAATATCATATATTATTAAAGGCATGATATAAGTTCATGGAAAAGGATATACTTTTGATAAATATAATATTTTATTGACCATATTATCCGAAATAAAGGTGTTGTGGAAAAGACTCTATACAAAGTAGAGGAAGAAGATTACTCTAGAGAAGTTCAAAGTTAAGGGATGACTGGGTCTTGTAATTATCTCCATCAGTCCGAGATAAGCTTTGAAGACCTGTGTTGGTGCTGCTCCCTGAGGTCATATTCAGGTTTTGGAATGCAGATAATGTTCAAAAACTCTTCAAGAGAAGCTCTGTACTCAGATGCTGCCTGGATGCAGTGTCCAAACTCCAAAAATAAAAGACCGAGGTGAGGAGAGCTGCTACACACAGAGTATGTCAGGCACCCTGTTCCAACAGACCTACTTTTGAGCTTCCCTTGTCGATCCGGGCCTCTGACATTCTAGCTCAGGTTTTTGTGAGGAAGGACTCAGTGAGTGCAAAGACATATTGAAAGCACCATTAGAGGAGAGGGAGGAATTTCCAAAGAGAAGCTCGTCACTTAATCATTTCCTGGTAAACCTAAAATAAACATACAAAAATTTATTTAGGTAAACATAGTTATCAAATGCCTCTTACATAATGGTCAATGATGAATTGGTGAAATAAATGCAATGCCTTAAAACTATTATAAGTAGGTACCTTTTACAATTAATAGCTAAAAATTTTACAGAGCCAAATCTTATATCTCATTGTGTAAAAAAAAATGAAAAATATTCTAAGATAAGTCTAATCGCATAAATACTTTTTGAAATTTATGTTCAACATGAATAAGAGAAATGAAGATTAATGTTACTCTTTTCATTGAGTTTATTAAAATAGTAATTACCAATATAACTCTTTCTGTTCCTTTCATTAAGAGCAGTAACTACAAATCTTACATTATCATTCAATTGATTAAAAGAAGTAACTCCTTATCATACCCATTTCATACAATCCATGAAGAACAGTAACTGAAACTTCTTACCCAGAAAATCTTACCTCATCTTATTATTCTCTTCTCCAATGTCAGCTTCAGTTCTGTGTTTCTTCATTTTCTGATAAGAATTTCACTTCAAGGGTCTGACGGACGCTGGCCTAACATGTCAGCTTCTCTTAGGTCCAACAGATGACGAAGAACTGTATCCCTGTGCATCAGTCAGTCAGTCAGTCTTCTGTTCTGCCAGTTCATCTGATCTGCAATAGGAAACAGCATCAATATATGAGGCCATTACAAAGTTCAAGCGTTTTACAAAAGATCAAATCTTTGCAATAAAAAGCTTAGTGTGATAATCCTTTATTTTGATCCTTTATTGCAAAACTACTTTGATTAACTATAATAATATGATTCCTTTGCAGCAAAACAGGTCAATTTTAACATTCAAGTTTACAGAAAAAAAAATTATACTTTCTGATAAGTTTACTTTAAATGTTCAAACTAATCAAATACAGAACAAGAGATTTCACAATGAACTCACCTGTCTGAAAAGTTTTAAGATCACTTTTTCTCATTTCTTTTTTGTTGCATGATATGAGTCCTTTGAAGGGACTTAGGTAGGATTGTTGTCTTCATTCCCCTCCATAGAGAGAGAGAGAAAGAGAGAGGGAGAGAGAGAGAGAGAGAGAGAGAGAGAGAGAGAGAGAGAGAGAGAGAGAGAGAGAGAGAGAGAGAGCCCTGTAGGCTAATATTGAAAAATAAAAGGTTAAAGGTGATAAAAACAAAATTTTTTCCATTCAGAGATTTATTTATAATGATTTCCACTGTTACTTATTACCTACCATCGCCTCTAATATCATCAGTAAGACTTGATTGTCATGAATAGATGTTAGACAATTTTTAGAGTGAATCTTAGTACATTCAAGTCTTGCAGGATTTTGCTAAGAATATGACAAGATATAATGATTTAACATGATTGAAATGATTTAACAAAAGCAAAGTTCTGAGAATAGATATAAGTGAATAGAACAAACAGGAGAATGAATATAACAATAAAATTAATAATTAAAGTTTCCTAAAAATAGGTTTTTATGAAAAGACGTTGAACTTTCCCTAACATTTGTCATTGTCAAGTAGATGTCTGAGACAAGATTAAAGAAACACAAACATGCACACACACACACACACTCACACACACACACACACACACACACACACACACACATATATATATATATATATATATATATATATATATATATATATATATATATATATATATATATATATATGTGTGTGTGTGTGTGTATATATGTATTCATATATGTAATAATAATAATAATAATAATAATAATAATAATGATAATAATAATGATAATAATCTTTATATAAGCAAAAGCCATATACAGAATTACGATAGAGGTACAGTGATGTTACATTTATGACATCAGTAAGAAAGATAAGATATGCAATATTATCGGTGATAGAGTACAAACATCAATTAGCAGGTTGATCCCAGAGTTTTAAGGTCTGTGTAATAAAATCATAGTAGCATTATTGCTTAATAATAATGATGATAACAGCAGGACTTCCCGACAACAAAGATATAATATAATAAAACACGTTATCATACCATTACTGGATATTATTCTAATGTTATTTAGTGATGAAGATTTTGCAGAGCCACACCAACAGAGATTAGTAAATACAATTCATTGCACTGACGCTTCCCTACTCCAGGTTTCCCACATTTTGGATTTTATTCTAGCAGCACTTGCAAGCACATTTTGAATTAGGGGATTTTCACTAGAACGTAGGCGGGAGGTGAGACTTACTATAGAGTGTCGAATGACGGTTATTAGTTTATCCAGTCTATTTTCAACAAACATCACTGAAGCTGAATGGTGCCTCGGGGTATTAGTGAGGCGTCTTAGGATATCATTGTGAATGACTGTGATACGTCTCATCGATTCACGCTTATAGTTTGCCCATAGTGAGCAGCCGTACAAGTTATAGCAGTAGATTTGAAACATGAGTTTTTTGATATCTTGGCAGCAGAAGGAAAATCTTCTCCTTACCATGTTCCCTGGACAACACAATTTACGTCACCTCTTTTCAATGTCACATATATATCACATTCTTTTACAGAAATAACCTTTAAAATCTGAAAGCGAATTTTATAATCTAATCATAATAGAAAGGTAGATTACCATGAATCCCTTATTGGTATTGTAACACTATTTTGACCATTTAGGGAAAAATTGAGATAATTATTTAGAATTTGGTGATTTGAATTTAACCCTGGATAGGTACGGTCCTCGGACACCCCTTTAAGGGTATACTCGGACGCGAACGACCCCGACGCCAAAAAAAATGTCCCAGATGCTCTCTCAATAGAGTTTTTGCATTCATTTTATTCATCTGGAAGGGATTTAAATGTCCCAGATGCTGTCTCAACAGAGTTTTTGCATCCATTTTATTCATCTGGAAGCGATTTAAATGTCCCAGATGTTGTCTCAACAGAGTTTTTGCATTCATTTTATTCATCTGGAAGGGATTTAAATGTCCCAGATGCTGTCTCAATAGAGTTTTTGCATTCATTTTAATCATCTGGAAGGGATTTAAATGTCCCAGATGCTGTCTCAATAGAGTTTTTGCATTCATATTATTCATCTGGAAGGCATTTAAATGTCCCAGATGCTGTCTCAATAGAGTTTTTTCATTCATTTTATTCATCTGGAAATGATTTAACCCTGGATAGGTACGCTCCTCGGACACCCCTTTAAGGGTATACTTGGACGCGAACGACCCCGACGCCAAAAAAAATTCTTGAAAAATCAGTTTTTGCAGTAACCTCCTTTTTTCTTTTGCCAAAAAAAACTTCAATGAATGCTTAAAACAACTGTAAATATAAATACTACTCATCTGCAGAAAAACTATTTATTATAAATATTTTAAAAAATTAAGTAGAAAAAAAAAAGACCTGACATAAAAATTCATAAAAAAAAAGTTTATACATATATACACAAATCCTTTTAGGAATTGATTCTTGAATGTTTAGGACACATCTTGATGTATTTTGGATGAAGTCAGACCCATGGAGGTGAAGATCTGAAATGAGAAAAAAAGGGTAACTTTTTTTGGCCAAAAAAAATTGTCCAAATTTCATGAATTTTTTTGGGTACCCAAATGAAATAGGAAGTGGCTAATTTTTTTAGGGAATAAACATATGTTATCCTAAAATAGAAATATGTAAAAAAATCTTCATTATTTTGTAAATTACATTTATATCAGGGGCCATATCTAAAGGTAATTTTTTGAGTACTTGGAAATTTCGTAAAAAAAATACATATATTTAATATATAATATGATATTTATGCAGGTAAAAATATACCAAAATATCACAAATTCTATAGGGAACAAGAATATATATAGATAGGGCAGCTTACGCTTCGGATATGTCCACAAAATGGCCACCAACCACACTGACTCAGACTCCCTAATCTGCCACTTGAAATGTAGGAAGGGTATGTCAATTTTAAGGTGTTATTTACTAATCTAATTATTATTGGATATGCATAAAAATTGTATGGTGGGTTGCTGGATAATTGTCGATTATTTTACGACTATAAAATTAAAATTCTGACCCAAAAAATTTTTTTTGAAGGGAAATAAAATCGAAAAGAAAATGTAAAACAATATTTTAGCTAAAAAAATTTGATGATATTCAATCAAAAAAAAAGTAAACAAAATTTTCCGACAAATAAACATCTAGAGGAATCATTACTCTGTGATAGTTCCTTAGTACGTAGTAATTTTGAAAGAATTGGGAAAAAACGAAAAAATGGCAATCACCGGAAAATCGAACACATACCTATATATACGCCATATCTGGCTAAAAAAAAGATAGGCATGGGTAGCCAGATCATCTAGAAACACTTTCCAACACTATAAAAATATAAGTTTTGCGACACTACTTGCCAATTCCTTACGGTAACATGACTAAGCAAAAAAATGCAAAACAAATAAAAAGGGGCACTCGTGGAAAAATGGCCATTCTAATATACGGCATTTCAGAAAAAAAAAATTTCAGCCACGTGCTAGGCAAACCATCAAGGCATATTTTCCGACAAATAAACATATAAATGAAATATTACTCTGTGATAGTTCCTTAGTACGTAGTAATTTTGAAAGAAATGGGAAAAAACGAAAAAATGGCAATCACAGGAAAATCGAACACATACTTATATATACGCCATATATGGCTAAAAAAAAAATAGGCATGGGTAGCCAGATCATCTAGAAACACTTTCCAACACTATAAAAATATAAGTTTTGCGACACTACTTGCCAATTCCTTACGGTAACATGACTAAGCAAAAAAATGCAAAACAAATAAAAAGGGGCACTCGCGGAAAAATGCCCAACATTCTAATATACGGCATCTCAGATAAAAAAAAAAAGACATGCACGTGTTAGCCCAACCATCAAGGCACACTTTCTAACACATAAACATGAAAAAAAAATCAATAATATACGGCAATTCCTTACTACGTAGTAAATTTTTACAAATATTGAAAAAAAAACAGAAATTGGCAACCGCAGTTAAATACCCAATATACCAATAACTACGTCGTATCTGACAAAAACAAAATCACGCATGGGTAGCCAGATCATCTAGACACACTTTCCAACATTAAAAAAGCAAAAGTTTTACGACACTATTTCGCAATATCTTACGGAAAAATGACTTGGCAAAAAAATTAAAAAAAATTAAAAAGGGACACTCGCGGTAAAATGCCCGACATTCTAATATACGACATCTCAGATAAAAAAAAAGACATGCACGTGTTAGCCCAACCATCAAGGCACACTTTCTAACACATAAACATGAAAAAAAAATGAATAATATACGGCAATTCCTTACTACGTAGTAATTTTTACAAATATTGAAAAAAAAACAGAAATTGGTAACCGCAGTTAAATACCCAATATACCAATAACTACATCGTATCTGACAAAAACAAAGTCATGCATGGGTAGCCAGATCATCTAGACACACTTTCCAACACTAAACAAGCAAAAGTTTTACGACACTATTTGGCAATATCTTACGGAAAAATGACTTGGCAAAAAAATGAAAAAAAATGAAAAAGGGGCACTCGCGGTAAAATGGTCCTCGTGGTGATGAACGACATTTTAACTAAAAAAAAAAACATGCACATGGTAGCCAAACAATCCACCAAGACTATCCACAACTGATAACCTATACAAGTTGCACCATTCTACGACAATTTCATAATACGTAATAACTTTGATAATTACGCAAACTACCTCAGAAGGGTAAACTCGGACGCGAACGACCCCGACGCGTCTCAGAAATCGGGGAAGGAGTACAGCTACAGCAATGCACATCTGGACACTACTAGAGCGTGTAGGGGAGACACCTCCTGCAGGTCGATCACCCACAAATTCAGTCACAGGGGTGAGTCACGTGAGAAAAACCTGTTTTTTTTTGACGCTCGGGGTCGCAAACGACCCACCGTACCTATCCAGGGATAATAATAATAAAAAAAGTTCTTAAAACCGTAGCATATTTAATATTTCACTATCATAACACAGGGTTTTGTTCTATTCGTTGAAATTTATTATTTATATGAAGAATTGCATAAATGTAAAAAGATAATATAAGAAAGAATTGATTTTTAAAGCTTTATAACATTGATCTATAAATTACATTGATATAAAATACAATTGGGAATCAAGCAGACTCGTTTTTATCACTATTTTGTTAATAATTTATAAAAAGTGTGAGTGTGATTGAAGAACCAAAATTAACAAACAAGTAAATTTAGAATTACCTTACAATTTTTTTTACAATTTTAAGATGAAATAACTTTTTCACTATTAATAACCCAACCACGTTTTGCTATTCTGCAAAACTGATCGAATATTTATCAATATCAACTTATATATTTAAACATTCCTCTATTAAAATGGCATTTTCCAAATTTCTGTAAATATTCATTTTTAACCAAGTAATGCATTGCAAATGCACACAGCACACTTTAGCTGTGACTACATTAGTCCATATTTGGTGTTCTCAATTTGCGTAGGACACACTGCTATAATGATATGCCTCTAGTTCTACTATTCACCATCTGACATTTGTTTATGTCAGCTCTTACAATGGTTTTATTAACCATGTATAGCATTTGAGAATACTTATTAACTATATTACCACAATATGGGAATCTTAATATCAGATATTCACAGACATTGGGGAGAAAAAATGAATATCTGTTGTTTTGGTAATGCTTGCTACAGAAACTTGTGTCACTGAGCCTTGCTCTGCCGCAGGACACATCGGGGAAAAATAGTCATCCGCATAACAAAGTTGTCCAATAGTATTTTCTTAATATTTTACTGATTGTTTACTGGAAATCATTTGAAGGTCACCTCCAACCGATTTCAGTAAGCATCACTTAATTCTGATTAAATCCCCAAAACATTCATATATCTTTCAAAGCAACGTGAAAAAAAAATGCTCCACCTTTCGTTCAGAATTATATGAAGGGGATTTGCTTCTTAGAAATTTGATATGATTGTTGTTGTTGTTATTGTTGTAGATTACCGGATACTTTTTGAAGTAGTTTAATGTACAAAAGGGCTCCTTCCTGAATAAGCCTCAAATTCTTTTGATTCATATAAAGACCTTGGGTCATAGGGATCGATACTGGGTCACTCTGCATTGAGCCGACATTGCTTGCCCAAAGAGAAACTTCTCAATGAAACAAAAAAATTGTCGTTATTTACATGTAATAATATACATCAAAAAATGAAAAGCAGATCAGAAGCACAAACAGTATGATCAAAGGTTAAAGGTCAAAGTATAGAGACATTAAAGAAAATAAGTGACTCATAAACTTATATATTTAATATGGAAATTTATTTCTAAGAGAAGAAAATTTTATCTTCTTACTTAGGTTGTTTTTTTTATTTTTAATATCCTTGTAATTCAATTAAATCAAAATGGAATTAGTTTTAGGTAGAGAGAGAGAGAGAGAGAGAGAGAGAGAGAGAGAGAGAGAGAGAGAGAGAGAGAGAGAGAGAGAGAGAGAGTGCTATCCTCCACCGACACTAACAATGAAGTGTGACATCTCATTCAGCAAACACATCTGAAAGGTCATCATCACGTGACCATCATATAACGACATCATCCGTTGCAATAACATCACATTTCTCTGAGACATCAACCCAGATCTGTTAATTAAAAACAACAAGGAAACAAGGAAGACATGTACAAGTGAAGAATATACCCCCCCCCCTTCCCCCCATTCTTACCATCTATATATACCAATTTTAACTAATGTCCTTATGATGGTAATAAAAGGTTTACATAAAAAACAGTTAGTAATATAGATAAATTTATTGTATCAACAACAGCATATTATCAGTAAAATGTCTAAATATCAGTAAAAATGAAGAGTGAATTATATAATCAGGTGCAGTGCATAAATTGTCCATATTAACACAAAAAAAATTAATCCAGGTTATTTATCAATATCATATAGGAATGTATGTCAACATAATGATATTCCCCAAATAGCATAAAATAAATATTAAAACTATAGCATTCATTGAGCAAGCATTGGGTGAAAATCAGAATTCAAGGAAGGGTATATAGTGTATAGATTATATGTTAAAAAAAATATTCCATAACGCTACAAAAAATATAGTTTATTAACAAAAACAGTACGTTCAAATTATGTTGTGAATAGGTGTAGAGCAGTGATTCTTAACCTGGGCGCTACCGCCCCCTAGGGGGCGCTGCTGACTTTTAGGGGGGCGGAAATAATCAGGGGGCGCTATGGGGGGCGCTATGTTCAGAAGGTGGAACGATATTTACCCACTTTAAATTTGCGCTAAGCTGTGCAGAGTACACACCCACGAGTCAGGTGAAGAAACAAGTAATAATACAAGTAAGATATATATATATATATATATATATATATATATATATATATATATATATATATATATATATATATATATATATATATATATATATATATATATGTGTGTGTGTGTGTGTGTGTAATATGCACACATATATACATAAATATACACATATATATACAGGTATATAGATAGATAGATAGAGATAGATAGGTATATGTATATTAACTAAGTTAATAATGAATTAGTTTTATAAATAAATAAATGAATAAATAAACGAACAATAAATGAGGAACAGATAAATATATATTTCCTTTTCCAAATAGATAATAAATCGATGTCACTTTAATTTCACTCATGAAACAACAACACTTATGTATATTGTGATATTTTACGGTATTTCCATTACTTAGGAATAATTAAACTCTGAATGAAAAAGTTGATGCTGTTTCAGTTCAGAGCTACCTCTGCCTTTGTTATTAGTAGTAGTACTTTTAGTAATTCATAACAGTAAGGCTGAAACGTGTACATTACATCGAGTACTAAACGCGTTCAGACCTGTATCATCTTGGCTGCGTTGACAGAGAAGTTGAGCTCATCACTCATATTTCATAGTACTGCTTGTTGCCAGATTGAAAAGAGGTATGAAATTACATTACGGGAAGTTAAAAAATCGTTAGATAAATAATATAAATATATACACTTTCATACACAAATATGTAGTAATATATGTGTAACATATATGTGTATCTATACACGATATATTAAACTACCTCTTAACACTTTCTTTTCTTTTCTTTTTTTACATTTTTGGATTCCACATTGTTATGACAAATACTTAAACTATATAACTATTCATTCTGTGTCGTATATAATGAAAAATATTTGTTTGTTTCAGAGTATGATTTATTGATTGTTCCGTACTATGCTAATTCAGTTTTTAGTACAAGTAATCAGCCAAAACTAAGATGAGTAACTAAAAGCGAAAGTGTCGCCAATACTCGAGTGAATACTTGAAATATGGTGTAATTCCTTCTGTGAATAATGAACAGCTACCAATGTGTTTATTATGTGAGAAAACTTTCACAAATGAAGGAATAAAACCTTCGAGAATGATTGATCATTTAAAGGTAAAGCATCCAGAAAAAGCAAACAAGGATGTAGCATACTTTCGTGATTTGAAAGTAAAATTTGAAAAACGTTCCACCATTGGAGGATTGTTCAAATCACACGGAAATGAAGTTGAGAAAGGACTTATTGCATCTTACAAAGTTTCAAAGCTTATTGCTAAACGTGGAAAATCGCACACTATTGGTGAAACTCTTATTATACAAGCAGTGGAAGAAATCATCAGTACCATGATGCCCACTCAAAAAGATATAACTCTTTCAATTCCGTTGAGAAATAGTTCAGTGTCTATCAGAATTGATGAAATGGCAAGTGACATTGAAAATAAACTTTAAGATGAACTCAAAACAACACAATTTTCTTTACAACTTGATGAGACAACACTACGCGACAATGAAGCTTTGATACTGGCTTATGTGCGCTATATAAATAGCAGTCATGCAGTTGTTGAAGAGTTTCTGTTTGCTGAAAAATTAGAAGTTGACACTAAAGGTTCAACGGTTTATAAGGCAGTTGAACAATTCTTTAAACAGAAAGGAATTCCACTTTCAAATGTTATTGCTTGTGCAACCGATGGAGCACCGTCAATGGTTGGACGCCATCGTGGATTTATAGCACATCTGAAAAGAGAAGTTCCGGATATCTTTACAATCCACTGCGTCATTCACAGGCAGCATTTAGCTGCAAAGCATCTCAGTGACAGATTGCATAGTACCCTGCAAGCTGTTATCAAAGCAGTGAATAGGATCAAAGTCCATTCATTGAATGACCGCATCTTTCGCCAACTTTGTCATGAAAATGAAGAAGAATTTGAACGGCTCTTGCTACATACGGAAGTCAGATGGCTTTCAAAAGGCAACTGTCTACGACGCTTTTATGACCTCTATGATTCTGTTCTTGATTTCTTTAAGTGTAAATTATTGGACGAGAAAATTAGTACAGATTTGGAAAACAGAAGAGCGGATGTTGCTTATTTGTCTGATATTTTCAACAAATTAAATGAGGTCAACATTAAATTGCAAGGAACCAAAATGTGTCTCATCAAAGCAAAGGGAATAATAATGGCATTTATTAGTAAATTAGATTTCTACAAAAGCTGTTTACTAAGACTAGACTTAAATCAGTTTCCTAGCTTAAAAGCACTGAAGGAAAACCAAACCGATGATTCTTGTTTGTCAGACACTGATCTAGACTGCTATTCCTCTCATCTTCAAGCACTGAAAGAAGATATGACGATCAGATTTAAAGATCTCAAAGAATTGAAAATACCAGAGTGGGTTGTAAATCCATTCCAGGCTGATGCAACCAATGCTGATCCAAATCTAGTTGAAGAACTTATAGACTTGCAAAATGACATTGAAGGTAAAGTGTTGTTTCAGCAGATTGGCTATGAAGCTTTCTGGCCAAAGGAACAAGATAAATATCCTCATCTTTGGAAAAAAATCAAATTATCATTGTTAGCATTTCCTTCATCATACCTGGTAGAGAAAGGATTCAGTGTTGTCTTGCAACTCTTGACTAAGCAGAGAAATAGATTGCAAATATGTAAAAGGGGTGACTTGAGGCTCTGTTTATCAAATATTGAACCTGATATTATTAAGTTGGCAAGTTCTCACCAGGCCCAAGGTAGTCATTAATTACATTTGTTTCCTGATTTTTTTTTTTTTGGATACGTATTTTTTTCATATTATTATTAGTATTATTATTTTGAGGTTTGTTTGTTTGGAGGCACATACATGTTCTATTTGAAAATTAACCTAAATACTGCGACTATTTTCTTCAAGTAATAATAAATGTGGATGTATTGGTATTAAGTAAATATATCATATTCCAAGGATTAAATTTTTTATTTCCTAACTGGAAAACACTACAATGTAGAATCCGATGCAGCTTCACTGCATCAGTCATCATTTTAGTACAGCACTTATATTATGGTGGGCGGTAGCCTATAGAAATATCTGAAAAGGGGCGCTAGGGAGAAAAAGGTTAAGAACCACTGGTGTAGAGTATAAAAATAGTATTTTCATAGTGTTTCAAATGGGTATACATTATAAAAATTGTACATTCAAATTATGTTGTAAATGGGTATACAGTATGTAAATAGTACAATAAAATTATAATGTAAATGGGTATACTGTATAAAAATAGTATATTTAAATTGTGTTCTTAAAGGATGTACAGTAAAAAAATGGGAAAATTAAATTATGTCATAAATGGGTATGCAGTATGAAAGTAGTACATTCTAATCATGTTGTGAATGGGTATACGGTATAATAAATAGTACATTCAAATTATGTCGTAAATGGGTGTACAGTGTAAAGAAAATACCATATTTAAATTATGTCGTGAATGGGTATACAGTATATGGGCACTGATATATATTTAGAAAAAGTGCCATTTTGTGGAAGCGAATAACTATACTTTGTGATGAAAAAATACATTCTATAAGGACTATGAATACTGTATGTATCAACAACGAAAATCATTCTTGGTAAGCCATTGATAAAATATTATAACAAAAAGAATATACAGCACCAAGATATTCTGAAAAAAAGATAAATTATTAATAAAAATATCTTCTCTTCTGCTAACAGTGAAGAAATGCCCCATTGAGAAGGTGGGAAATAAGGGTCATGTTGCATAGACAGAGTTGGAAGTCTGAGGACAGGAGTCAGCAGGTGGAGAGCCTCATACCACAGGACCTTCCTGGGGCACTTTAAACCTTATCTCAGCTGCCACTTGTTATCAGAATCTGGCATTGGACTTTTGTGGACTTCTCTCACTTAGGATCAGATTCCTGTGGAAGGAAACATAGGATTTTAGGTTGAGATGGTATATTTTTTCTTTGAAAAGGAATCACAAGTTATTACACAGCACATGGAATTTAGGAATTTATTTATAGGGGTTCTAAATTTTTTTAATAAATAGGTTGACTATGACAACAGGAGTGCACAGCTCTACCGAATGGATAGGATGCAGAGATGAACAGAAAAAAAAATATGAGTAGTGGAAATGAAATTCCTGAGAAGAGCATGTGGAATGATACATGATGGGAGAAGACCTGAAGACCTGTTGTTGAGATTGTGCATGTACAGGTGGACAGATAAGCAGACTGGAGAAGGGGGTGAAATGAACACTGATGTGCTGGTTTTGTACCAAAATGCATGTTCTTTATTCTTGGAAATAAGTGATAAAATTATGAAAAGAGTCAAGTATTCAAGTTCACGGCTCACCATGTACTTTGGGCCATCATCATCATGAGGGATATGCTTCAGGGTTTCATTAATTTCATCTTCCACTTTGGGAAGAGAAACTAAAATATATGAATGTTTCATGAAAGATTAATTCACAATTTTCATGTCAGCCACAATAAAATAGTTTCTTGCTAAAGATATTGCTTTAAGTTATTATTGAGTAATCATATCTGTACAGTAGCAAATTTACTGATAGGAAGGTCGCCTTTATATCTTCACATATTAACTCATTTTATTATGGAGAGTGTGAGTGTGCTATTAATGAAATAAAGAGTATTTTGTTTTCATTATACTTCCTTGTAATTATATGACTATCATTTTGCTTGCTGGGTAATCCCTTAATTCTATTACATCTACCCTTAATCTATTAGTAAGGTCGCTTTGCGTGTCTGCTGATCAAATGCAAAGCTCTAATGGTACTCACCTGAAGATTGTGATAAAACAGGAGATCGGGAGAGTTCTTTTCAGGTCTGATCAATCAAGAGGCTCTAATCACCTAAGTGGATTCCAGATGATTTGCTGGGATGAAGATGTCCTCGTCTTGATTCTTAAGGAGACTAGACTACTCTTCTTTGATTATGTGAATCTGCAATTAAATGAAGCTGATATTGAAAACTTCTTATGAAGTATATAAAATAGCAATTGAAAGAACGGATCATCAAAACGGATCGTATCTTTCAGTTTTAAAATTACATTTATGATAGAACAATGTTCAAAAGGAAATATTTATTCCAATAATCTTCATAAATTTACATTTAAAAGGACAATCTGGAATCAAAGGGCTCCTTCATTCCAAGTCTTATCATTAGTGAATCTGTCGCAAAAAAAAAAAAAAAGGAGAAATATTAATTGTGCATTAACCAAATCGTCCAGCAATAAATCTTAAGGAAAATATAGAAGTTGAAGACGGCAGGCTCTCTAAAAGAAGTGGAAGATGACTCTAGAGAAGGACAAAGTAAAGGAATGGCTGTGTCTGGTATTCAACGATATCGATCCGAGATGAGAAGTGAAGGAATTAACTCTTTGAGAGATGACCTGCTTTTCCCTGAGGTCAGACTCTATTTCCAGAATGCAGACAATATCTATTGTTTAGGTACATTGCCTGGCCCTTCCAGTCATACACAGGCTCTATCAGTTTTGCAGCCGATAGGAAAAATGTCTTAAAAAGGCCTCAGAACTCTCTACTCCGACTCCTAAACAGAAAACAAGAAAATATGTCGTATAAGAATGACCTCTCACCAGAGGGCTGATGCAAGTGCCATTTGAAGAAATGGTAAATTTTCCAAAAAGAAGTTAAACAAATAATTTTCTTGAAAATTGCAATAACCATAGAATTAATCTTTTGAGAAAAAAAATATGTTTAATTCATCTTGCCTAATGCCTGAAGACAAATTATGTAAGTGATACCCATATAATGAAACTATTTGAAAGTGGTATCTTTACAGTTATTTTCTAAAGACAGGAGCTGAAAGTTTGAAAACCCCTATACGTCTAATGTAGTAAATTATCAAAGAAATATTTATTTATCATAAAAAATCGTACTCTTAACAATGATAGATTCAATAAGAAATGACAATATAGAAAACTTTTGCAAAAGTTGCCGAAGGGAAAGTAATTTCACTCTGCATTTAATTCGTTAGGAACAGGGTTTTTTTTTCTACAATTCATTGAGAGTAGTAACTCCAAAGTTTTTTTCCTTAAAATCTCACCTCATCTTTTTGTCTCTTCTTCAAAGTCCGTCTCAGTTCTGTGTTCCTTCTCCTCTCAGCAGAAGTTGACTGAATGGGTCTGACTGAAGCTGTTCTAAAATTTCAGCTTCTGTTGAGTCCAACAGATGACAGTGGTCAATATCCCTGTGCACCAGTCAGTCAGTCAGTCAGTCAGTCATTCAGTCAGTTAGTCAGTCAATGATCAGTTCTATCAGTTCATCTGATCTGTAAAAGGTGTATAGCATCAACAAACGAGTACATTACAAAGTTTAAGTACTATACAAAAGATAAAATGTCTGCATTAAAAATCTTGTTGTGATATATCTTCACTCTGATCTTTTATCGCAAAACAAATGGATCAATTAAATAAATATGAATTTGTAGTGGCGGAGCAGATATATTCATTATCATATAATATCAACTGCAGGATAGAAGTTGTACAAAAACACTTTACACTTTATATGTAAGTTCACCGAAAATGATATAGTTGTGATAAATATGATTTTGCATGAGCCAAATTGCCTGATAAAAGATTATTAAAATAAAGGAGTTATAGAAAAGAGTGTCTATACAAAGAAGAAGAAGAAGAAGAAGATGACTCTAGAGAAGGTCTAAGGTAAGGAAGGACTAAGTCTTGTAATCACCGCCATCGATCCGAGATAAGCTTTGAAGAACTGCCTCGGTGCTGCTCTCCGATGTCGTATTCTGGTTCCTGAATGCAGACATTGTCTGCTAATTCATGAAGAGAAACTCTCTACTTTCTCAGGTGGATTCAGTGTGCCCAACCTCCAAAATAAAAACCTGAGGTGAGTTGAGCTGCTATAGAAAGAGTATGGCCGGGACCTCGTTCCACCAGCCCTGGTTTGGAGCTTCTCTTCTAGGCAAGGTGTTTCTCAGGTCTTTGCAAGGAAGGACTCAATAAGTTTAAATGATATCTCATCTAAGTGCTGGTGCAAGCACCAATAAAGGAGAGGGAGGAATTTCCGAAGAGAAGCTCGTCTCTTAATCATTTCCCTGCAAACATGCAATAAAGCAGACTTATCAAATACCCCTTGCCTTATGGTCAATGATAAATTAGTGATATGAATACAATGCCTTGAAACCCTTATAAGGAGGTAATTTTTACAATCCGAAATCAAATGGCTCCTTCATTCCAAGTCTTATCATTAGTGAATTTGTCGCAAGAACATAAAAGGAGAAATATTAGTTGTGCATCAACCAAATCATCCAGCAATAAATCTTAAGAAAAATATAGAAGTTGAAGAGAGGAGGGTCTGTGCAAAGAAGTGGAAGATGACTCTAGAGAAGAACAAAGTAAAGGAATGGCTGTGTCTGGTACTCACCGATATCAATCCAAAATGAGAAGTGAAGGAATTAACACTTTGAGAGATGACCTGCTTTTCCCTGAGGTCAGACTCTATTTCCAGAATGCAGATAATGTCCGTTGTTTAGGTATATTGCCGAACCCTTCCGGCCATGCAGAGGCTCTTGTAGTTTTGCAGCCTATAGGAAAAAGGTCTCAAAATAAAATCCATGAAAAGCTGTCGTATGAGCATGACCTCTCACCAGAGGGCTGATTTAGGTGCCCTTTGAAGAAATGGTGGAATTTCCCAAAAGAAGCTTAACAAATATTTCTACTGAAAACATGCAATAAACAAAGAATTAATCTTTTGTAGAAAAAAAAATAGGTTTAATGCATCTAGCCCAAAGACAGAAGACAAATTAGGTAAGTAAAATCCATATAATGAAACTATTCAGAAGAGGTGATTTTTCTAGGTAGTTTCCAAAGACAAAAGTTGAATGATGGAAAACCCTAAGTTAATCTTTACTTATTTTTGTGATTCAGAAATAACAAAGTAATTTAGGACAAAACAGATAAAAGACTTCAATGGGAAATTATTTGAAGATTTTTTGGAGAACAAAAGAAGTAGAATACTTGTTCAACATTACTTTTCTGTTCCTTGCTGCTTATCTGTCTGTCTGTGTCTCTGTCTGTCTGTGCTGCCGAAGAGAGACATCCGATCTCTTTCACCTTTGTTTGTTTCTGCTAATATAATGAAGTTTTACTTCCAACTAAAATAAAAAGGAAAAATTAATATCAAATTAAATATAAGACAGTACTGGAATATAAAAAAGTTCTAATATAGGTCTTATATAGTAAACTATCATAAGAAGTATATATTTATTATATATAATAGTAATCTTAACATTGATAGTATCAATAAAAATGAAAATATGGAAAACTTTTGCAAAAGTTACCGAAAGGAAAGTAATTTTACTCTTGGCATTTAATTTATTAGGAACAATAAAATCAGATTTTATTTTTTTCCTTCATGTCATTTAGAGTAGTAAGTGGAGAGTTTTTTTCCTTAAAATCTTTGAAAGGGGTACTAACTTTCTCATCTACCAATTCTGGAGCAAAACTATTGATATTTAATTAAGATTATAAGATAAATTATCATATGAATGTTAATATCAACATTGTTCTACTATTCCTGTACATAATTGAGAAAGAAAAATGTTAACATTATTTAAGTAGTCTTGGATAGACCAAAATAAAGATCCCAAAATGAGAAATGACTAATTTACCTACACATTACCGTCTTAGTTCTGTGTTCCTTTTCCTCTCATCACAGGTCGACTAAATGGGTCTGACTGACGCTCCTCTAACATATCAGCTTCTCTTGAGTCCAACAGATGACAGTGGTCAATATCCCTGTGCACCAGATTATGTGAAGTACATCGTTCCACCAGCCGTGATTTGGAGCTTCCCTTTCTGATCCTGGCCTCTGATCCTCTAGGCAAGGTGTAACTAAGCAATTTGCAAGGAGGGACTCGCTGAGTGCAGTGAGATGTTCGAATGACCTCTCTATAGTGTTGATGCACGCACCATTAGAAAAGAGTGAGGAATTCCCGAATACAAAAATTGTTATTTTGGAAAACAGAATTATCAAATGCCTCTTACTTAAGGGTCAATGATGAATTGGTGAAATAAAGGCAATGCCTTAAAACTATTATAAGTAGGTACCTTTTACAATTATTATCTAAAAATAATTGTAGATTGCCTGAAAAACCAGAAAAGTTACCAATTGAAGACAGCTTCAATGATTGCTGACGTTTGCTAATAATTACTGCTTTTTTCCTCCCTCCTATTCCTTTGGTTTTTCTGTGTGCATGAGAAGAACAGAGACACACTTAACCTATTTTACCTCTGCTTGATATAGAAGAAATTATCATATTTTACAAAATCAAAATCTATATTGCTTTGTGTAAAAAAAAAGAAATTAAAAATATTCAAAAATAAGTCTAATCGTATATATTTTTTTGGAATTTTATGTTCAATCATGAATAAAAGAAATGAATACTCTTCTCATTCAGTTTATCAAAATAGTAACTCTTAGTTTTACTCTTTCTATTTCTTTCATTAAGAGCAGTAACTACAAATCTTACATTTTCATTCAATTGATTAAAAGAAGTAACTCCTTATCATGCCCATTTCATACAATGCATTAAGAACAGTAACTCAAAATTCTTACCCTGAAATTCCTACCTCATATCATTATTCTCTTCTTCAATGTCAGCTTCAGTTCTGCCTTCCTTCATTTTCTGATAAGAATTTGACTTCATGAGTCTGACGGACGCTGGCCTAACATGTCAGCTTCTCTTAGGTCCAACAGATGAGGAACTGTATCTCTCTGCATCAGTCAGCCAGTCAGTCAGTCAGTCTTCTGTTCTACCAGTTCATCTGATCTGCAATAGGAAACAGCATCAATATATGAGGCCATTACAAAGTTCAAGTGTTTTACAAAAGATCAAATCTTTGCAATAAAAAGCTTAGTGTGATAGATAATCCTTTACTTTGATCCTTAATTGCAAAACTAAATAGATTTACTATGATAATATGATTCCTTAGCAGCAAAACTGATCCATTTTAACATGTACATCCAAAGAAGAAGATACACTTTTTGATAAGTTTACTTTAATGTTCAAATTAATCAAATACAGAACAAGACATTTCATAAAGAACTCACCTGTCTGAAAAGTTTTAAGATCCCTTTTTCTCATTTCTTTTTTGTTGCATGATATGAGTCCTTTGAAGGACTTAGGTAGGATTGTTGTCTTCATTTACCTCCAGAGAGAGAGAGAGAGAGAGAGAGAGAGAGAGAGAGAGAGAGAGAGAGAGAGAGAGAAGAGAGAGAGAGAGACTTCTCGCTGAAGAGCTTATGCTTACAGATTCCGTCCAGAGCTTTGAGGGAAGATTAGGGACATTTCAGAATACATTATCAATGTAGTCTAATATTGAAAAATAAAATATTAAAGGTGATGAAAACAACATTTGTTTTCATTCAGAGATTTATTTATGATGATTTCCACTGTTACTTATTACCTACCATCGCCTCTACTATCACCAGTAAGACTTGATTGTCATGAATAGATGTTAGACAATTAATTATAATGAGTCTTTGTACATTCAAGTCCTGCAGCATTTTGCTAAGAATATGACATGATATAAGTCATGCACTACTTTGTCAATTCAATAAAAAAGTTGCATTGAAATGATTTAACAAAAGCAAAGTTCTGAGAATAGATATAAGTGAATAGAACAAACAGGAGAATGAATATAACAATAAAAATAATAATAAAAGATTCCTAAAAATAGGTTTTTATGAAAAGACGTTGAACTTTCCCTGACATTTGTTATTATCAAGTGGATGTCTGAGACATGATTAAACAAACACAAACACACTCCCTCCCACACACACGCGCATATATATATATATATATATATATATATATATATATATATATATATATATATATATATATATATATATATATATATACATATATATATATATATATATATATATATATATATATATATATATATATATATATATATATATATATATATATATATATATATATATATATATATATATAATAATAATCTTTATATCAGCAAAAGCCACGTACAGAATTACAATAGAGGTACAGTGATCTTACATTTATGACATCAGTAAGAAAGATAAGATATGCAATATTATCGGTGATACAGTACAAACATCAATTAGCAGGTTGATCCCAGAGTTCTAAGGTCTGGGTAATAAAATCATAGTAGCATTATTGCTTAATAATAATGATGATAACAGCAGGACTTCCCGACAACAAAGATATAATATAATAAAACACGTTATCATACCATTACTGGATATTATTCTAATGTTATTTAGTGATGAAGATTTTGCAGAGCCACAACAACAGAGATTAGTAAATACAATTCATTGCACTGACGCTTCCCTACTCCAGGTTTCCCACATTTTGGATTTTATTCTAGCAGCACTTGCAAGCACATTTTGAATTAGGGGATTTTCACTAGAACGTAGGCAGGAGGTGAGACTTACTATAGAGTGTCGAATGGCGGTTTTTAGTTTATCCAGTCTATTTTTAACAAACATCACTGGAGCTGAATTGTGCCTCGGGGTATTATTGAGGCGTCTTAGGATATCATTGTGAATGACTGTGATACGTCTCATCGATTCACGCTTATAGTTTGCCCATAGCGAGCAGCCGTACAGGTTATAGCAGATTTGAAACAGGAGTTTTTTTATATCTTGGCGGCAGAAGGCAAATCTTCTCGTTACCATGTTCCCTGGACAACACAATTTATGTCAACTCTTTTCAATGTCACATATATATCAGAATCCTTTACAGAAATGATCTTTATAATCTGTAAGTGAATTTTATAATCTAATCATTATAGAAAGGTGGATTAGCATGAATCCCTTATTGGTATTGTAACACTATTTTGACCATTTAAGGATGAACAGTGATTATGAATAAGAATTTGGTAGCTGAAGAAATAACTCTGATGAACGTCTTCTTCTTCTTCTTCTTCTTCCCAGGGATTTTTACCAAACAAAACTCGCCCTGACAAGCAAAATAGACAACACCATTAAGAGAAAGACTTTGGATAAATGCAATGAATAAACACATTATAGAAAGGAGTAATAATGATAATAAAGGAAAGGCAGAAGTAGAATATGATGAGAGTTAAAGTCAGTGAGGAGATAATTGAAGGGAACATTAAATACTGAGATGCAAACACACATGATAAGATAATTCTAAAAGAATAATCAGAAGAAATGGATATAATAATGAGATGGAAATTGCTATACATAACTACTCTCTCTCTCTCTCTCTCTCTCTCTCTCTCTCTCTCTCTCTCTCTCTCTCTCTCTCTCTCTCTCTCTCTCTCTATATATATATATATATATATATATATATATATATATATATATATATATATATATATATATATATATATGCATATCTATATACACACACACATATATATACACACATATATATATATATATATATATATATATATATATATATATATATATATATATATATATATATATATATATATATATATATATATATATATATATATATATATATCTATCTATCTATCTATCTATCTATCTATCTATATATATATATATATATATATATATATATATATATATATATATATATATATATATCTTAATAAAAATAATAGCTAATAATAAAAAAGCAAAAGCCAAATCTTGAAGAAATAAAATTTTGAAACTAGGCCTATAGGGAATATAGTTTATTTATCCTGGCTCATCACCTACTGAAAGGTTTGGAACGTTAGTGGAAGAGAGAGAGAGAGAGAGAGAGAGAGAGAGAGAGAGAGAGAGAGAGAGAGAGAGAGAGAGAGAGAGAGATCGTACAACACCTATGAAGAAGAAGAAGTATAAAAAGAAGAAGCAAACTCACCAACGAACACCATCTCTACATCCGGTGGATTCCTTTGCCTTAAGACGTATCTTTTCTTCTAAGGCTTTGTCATCTGGTCGTTCACCTTCTGGGAACCGGATGATGTTTCTCACCCTGACTCCCTTCAAGGAGGCGAGGAGTCTGAGTTGGTCCTCAGGGCTCCTCGTCCTCCCCAGGGAACACTGAAGAAACCTGATTGACCTGAAGGATCTGTTGGGAAGAAGAAGGAAAGGAAGAAAATGGGATGAAATGAAAAGAAAATGATGTCATCTACATTTATTCATTATTTTATGCTTTTATTGTTGTCTTGTTTCATTGAGACACACACACACACACACACACAATTGTTTACTTGTGAATACTTCAATAACAATGGAGAGAGAGAGAGAGAGAGAGAGAGAGAGAGAGAGAGAGAGAGAGAGAGAGAGAGAGAGCGGCAGGGTAAGTGAGGGAGTGTGTGTGTTCCTAATAATAGAACAAAAAAAGAGAGAGCAACGAGGAATTCCAACTTCACTTATTGCATTCCTTTACCGGATTTCCATGTACATTTTCGGCCTACTGAGAATACCCTTCCACACACACACACACACACACACACACACACACACACATATATATATATATATATATATATATATATATATATATATATATATATATATATATATATATATATATATATATATATATATATATATATATATATATATATATATATATATATATATATATATATATATATATGTAGGCCTATATATATCCATATCTATTTTTACAGGACATAGGCCTATTTTCTCAGAACAATATAATAATATATTTATATGATATAATAATAATACTCTCTCACCTCCTTGCATCCTGTGGTTGCAATGTCCGAAGGATGTCCCCAACCTTCTCGATGTCTTCTTCCTTGACGTCCTCGACATAGACATCGACATTTGGATTCTTCTTCAAGAAAGGGATGGGGCGACTGACGCTGCTGACGTCGTTGACACTGAAGACAAAAACTGAAAGAGAAAGAAGAAGAAGAAGAAGAAGAAGAAGAAGGTTGAGAAAAAGGATAATCAAAACTGAACATTCTCAATGTGTTTCTTTCTTAAGATACTAAAGGAGAATGTCAAATGGGAATAATAATAATAATAATAATAATAATAATAATAATAATAATAATAAAAACAACAAAAACAATAATAATAATAATTTAGAGGCTAAAGAACTAAACACAGTGCGAGTGAGTCTGTGAGGTTTCGTTAATACGTGTGTGCGTTTGTGCGTGAGGGAGTCAATGTGTGTGCGTGTGTGTGCAAGCGACCATTGTAGCAGCTTGCATAAGGAATGTCATCAGTCTCCTCATGAAACCCTCACATTATGCACTATTTAAATCACCTCATCCAATAACAACTCAGCTTCATTTGATTGACCTATTATAATTGGCCGAAACCTTCCCACTTTCCTTTTGCTGATTGGTTCTTCCTTTCGGATAACTCCGCCCACATTCTTATAGAGAACCAATCAGCGCAGGAAGGAGGCGGAGTCAGGAGGAGACTTGTTTGACTATGGCTGGTGCCGATATCAGTTTCCTATTCATTACCATCATGATCATTATGATTAATTTCTATCATTATTAGTGATATCAATGTCATAGAAATGAAACATTTCCTTTTAATATACGGAAGGAGAGAAATTAAAACTTAACATCGAAAGCTTTTATATCAAATTCAAATCAGATGAAAACAATATTTTCCTTTTTGTAAAAAAAAAAAACCTGATTGAGACCTCTGAATATAATGTTCTACATCTATAGAGTAATAATGATGATAATAATGATGTTAACAATGATATTGATAATGATAACAACGATATTAACAGACTGAATGACAGGATGAGGATGAGGGAAAGGAGGCCAGGTATTGTAATGTCCCTCGGAGGAAAGAGACAGAAAATTATATTATTATTACTTACCTAAATAATGAATCTGTTTTGTCTTTTCCAAAGATTGACAGAAGGCGTCGAGGATGGGATGTTCCTTCAATCTGACCCAGAGATCTTCAATATTTGGAGGGATTTGGAACGTTGGGTCTCAGATGCCTTTGTATTCCTCACAACTGTTCCAAAGAGAAGAAAAGAAAAGAAAGAAATAGTTATTGGATTTGATTTGGAATTTTATTATCAAATTGATGATGATAATGATGATTATGATGATGATGATGATGATGATGATGATGATGTTGATAATGGCAACGAAAACGAAAAGTGGAAAAGAGTAATTTCGTGAAATATGGAAATTAATATCACCGAAAAATGAGAAATTAAAATCGGGACTTTTTGATGTTTAGCCGACTTATTATGAGTCTAATTGTGACAATGATGATAATGATGATACTGATAATATAAAATATATTGTTAACAAGACTCAAGTTGATTGTTATACTAAAGGTTGTGACACTCTCTCTCTCTCTCTCTCTCTCTCTCTCTCTCTCTCTCTCTCTCTCTCTCTCTCTCTCTCTCTCTCTCTCTTAGTAGGGTTATATGTGTGCATGTGCATATGTTCGTATGTATGATCGTGTATCATCGTATTGTTATACAGATATTTGATTATTATATGTATCTTTATAATGTTCAAAATAACTGTCAAATAATAATAACTTACTCATTGGTGAGTAGATTCTTGATTGACTCTCTCTCTCTTCTACGGTCAGCTCTGAATCTCCTTTGAAAAGTTTATTTAGTTCTATCCTTGATGGGTTGATGAGATGCCGGCTAAGTTGCCTTTGTAGTTCAACTAACCCATCAGTGGCATGAAGGAATATTCCGATTTTAATTTCCTCTCTGTTTGGGAGAGGGGGATCTGTGGCTCTAAGGAGGGCAATGTACGCATCAATTGTATGATCTTGAATAAAGGTGTCCTTATCAAACAACTCGAACCTCTGTGCTATCCATCTCGAAGAAGAATGATCACATTTGATATTCTTCAAGACTCTTAGCACAGAGTCTTTGTCGTCCACTCCCGACCTTACTAGGAGTTCCAGTGCCTCAATCTTGGCATCTTCTGACACCTTCATCTCGTCCTCGTCACCCATATGCAATAGGCTGATCATCTGTATCAGCATATTTTGATATTTGTGAAGGTTTTCAGGGAGACTCCCTCCAAGAAGCATTTCAAAGATCTTTGTAGGTGTGACTGTGTTTACAGATTGGCCCCAGCATTGGTTTGTCAATTTCATAGGGAAAGACAGAGCTGCCATGAATTCCATCATCCCTTTATGAGGGAAACTGTAAAGAAAGGAGCCCTGGGAAGTGGTCACTTTCTTCAGGAAGGCGCCAGTTAGCTCTTCGGCTGGCAATTTCATATGATAACAGAACTTGGACAAATATTTGATGGTGGATTCTGGAATATTGATTTCATCTTTTTGTAATGCTCTGAATGATTCAAGACATAGTTTTTCAATAAACTGCTCCGTTTTTTGAAGCAGTTCACCTGGTAGGAAATGAGCTGTGTTGGGGTATTTCGCCAAACGCTCCTCTAATTTTGAGCGAGACAAAAGGTAAAATTGCCAGTAGAGCTCAGCTTCAGTGGTGATGTTGCTTATAATATCTGGTTTATTCACCCACAGAATTGTTACAAGAGCGAGATTTAAGGGTAGTCCCCACACCTCATGCATAGTGTGCATTGTTTTCCT
>NC_090767.1:23460315-23473041 GCF_036898095.1 Palaemon carinicauda
GGAAAATAGTGGTGGACTACCCAAGAATCTACACTCGTTGGCGTATATACAACAGTTAATCCTTTACTTAAACCAAATGACTTTCTCACTCACTGCCCATAGGAAAAGGCACCCCATTTGGCTGATGTGTTTGACTGTAATCAGAATATTGAGAAAAGTGATTGTCCTAATTTTATGTTTCCCTGAGGGTAATATAACTGGTTTAGTTTTAAATCTCGTGAAATTGAAGCTCTCTTGATGGATCTTGATTCCAAGGGAGGTGAAGACCCTAATGGTAATCTTCCTTGGCTTTATATAAAGACTGCAGATTTCTTAGCTCCATATAATCTGTAATTTTGGCCATGTTAGTAAAAAGGGGAACTTTTAGCAGTTGTTGGAGATTTGATAATGCATATGTGTTTGTGATGGCTCAAGTCTACCTGATTAACTCCTTATATAACCCATATTATCTAAAGTAATATATATATATATATATATATATATATATATATATATAGATACATATACATATATATATATATATATATATATATATATATATATATATATATATATATATATATGAATAAACATTGTATATAATATGTATATAATATATATATATATATATATATATATATATATATATATATATATATATATATATATGTATATATATATATGTATAATAAATATATATACATGTATATATATATATATATATATATATATATATATAGAGAGAGAGAGAGAGAGAGAGAGGAGAGAGAGAGAGAGAGAGAGAGAGAGAAGTAAAAAAATATAACTTTATATAAGCTCAAAAGGAAAAGAAAAAAAGTCAAATTGAAGGCAAAATCGTAAGTAAGATTAGCGTTGAAACAATTAAAAGGAAAATTTTGATCTACCAAGAAAATCTCGAAAACTTCAAAAGGAAATGAAATATTTGGACATATAGAATTCGAGTAAAAGTTTCAACTGCATTTTTTCTAGGTGATACAAAAATATTACTGAGTCAATAATAATAATAATAATAATAATAATAATAATAATAATAATAATAATAATAATAATAATAACTAGAGAACATCAAAATTTCTGAAGCAAATATTAGAAAGAACTTCACACACAATTTCCCAATAATATGCTTTTAGGGATATTGAAAACATAAAAGGATTGGAAATAGTGTATTATTGTTTATAAGTCTACAAAGAGGCCTAAAGTACAGTTTTTAACCAGGTAACCCTTACTACTCACGAACAGATTCATTTTTTAATGAAATCAGACTGTCCAGCACACTAGATTTTTCAAAAAATTCTAAAACGAATTTTTTTTTCAAAAAAATTGTCCTATGACCTTGTGGTCAAAGCCAAGGTCATTTATATTGCAATTTTTATGTCCACCAAATTGGGTTCAAATTGTCAAAGTATTTTCAGAGTTAGCCTCTTCCTAATGTGGCAGCCATTTTTAAAGTCATGAACTATTGAGCAGAATTGGCCCAGACTTGAGCAGGCCCTAGACCCTGGCCTAAGGTATATCTCTCAAGGGATAGAGAATAAGTATCTTGCTATTTTACTCGTGCACACACTCACAGAGGCCTAATTACTTATCCAGCCTTTTGGCGCCTGTCCCTTACACATCACAACTTTGGGAATGTCACGATTAAAAACGCTTCAGGAAAGACAAATTATATTGAAAAGTTCATAGACTTCTGAGCATATAAGATGACTCCTCATTACCAACTGCCTGTCCATCTGCCGGACTGGGGGTTCGAGACCCGCTCAACCTTTATAGTTTCTTGTGGTGTCTGCAACCTCACCATCCTTGCGAGCTAAGAATTGGATGTTTGGGGGGAACCTATAGGTCTACATGCTGAGTCATCGTGAGCCATTCCCTGGCCCTCCCCGGTCCTAGCTTGGGTGGCGATGGGATTTGGGCGCTGATCATCTGTGTATATGGTCAGTCTCTAGGGCATTGTCATTGACCCTTGCTTGTGCCATTCATGAGTAACCTTTAAACACCGAGAGGAAAATAAGGCTTTTATGATCCTGACATCGTATTAGGCAGCTAAAAATTAGTAAAAGACACCCAAGCTCTCAAAGACAGCATAGGCCTAGTCTCTCTCTCTCTCTCTCTCTCTCTCTCTCTCTCTCTCTCTCTCTCTCTCATATCCACAGATCCTTTGCTTAGGCTTTAGTCCTTATACCCCTGATGCCAAATGTAAATGTCAAATCCAGTATCAATATTAGTAAGGGAAATAATGTAGTTAGGAGGAAATTTGGCAACGCTGCTCATCTGTCACTCGAATCCTTCGATTTATGAAACGTCAATATTTCTATTTTGTTTATAATGAGTCATTTATTGCTTATTTCGTTATAATATCTATATTATTTCCCCCGTTTTATTAATATGTAAATTTCCAAATATATGTTCCTAATTCATAGATCTATTAAAGTCTAGAAAAGATCAAAAGATGCAACATTAGGAATCGACTGTGTTCAAGGTGTTAGCCTTGCACAAACACACGCACGCACACACATTTACAATAATAATTAGGTTACTCCTAGACAAACAGCAATAAAAATAATTATCTTCTCGTGTACTTATGCCAACATTATTCAAATAGAGGAAATTACATATAAAACAATTACGTAGGCCTATATAGTTTTACGTATCAAATCCATTCAATTTCTCCTGATCGCGAGAAAGACGTATTTGGTGTTCGAATGTCTTTATTTCTAACTTCGACTCTGCATAAATATTTATTATTATGAACGTTTTATAGTTTTAATAATAAAATAGCCATTATTCAAGTAAATTAACTTCGACATAAACAAAAATAAAGCACAAGTTACTTAAATAAGGTTATGATTTACAGATTTAAAACTTAATTTCAAACGAAGCCGACGTCAAATTAAATCGAACGATTGGACTCTGAGACAAGAACTCCTTTGACTCTCTCTCTCTCTCTCTCTCTCTCTCTCTCTCTCTCTCTCTCTCTCTCTCTCTCTCTCTCTCTCTCGTTGCAAAGGCTACAATGCCTCTCACCCCAGAACCTGAATTGTTGTTGCTACTGTTGTTGTTTTGGTGTTTGATATTCATGATGTTGATAGTACTGTTGTTGTTCTTTATGTTGTTGCTGATTGTTGTTTAAGATGTTGTTGCTACTGTTGTCGTTCTTGATGTTGTTTCTACAGTTGTTCTTGGTACTGTTTTTATATTAGTGTGTGTTGTTTTTTATGTTGTTGCTCTGTGCTGTTGTTGTTCTTGATGTTGTTGCTGCAGTTGTTCTTGATACTGTTTTCGTATTGGTGTGTGTTGCTCTTGATGTTGTTCTGTGCTGTTGTTGTTGTTCTTGGTGTTGTTGCTACTGTTGTTGTTCCTGGAAATATTGCTCTTAATGTTGTCATTTTTTTCCATTGGTGTTGTTTTCTATGTTTTTCCTTCTAATGTTGTTTTTCTTGGTGTGAATAAAACCTTCACCGTTGTTTCTCTTGATATCTTAATTCCTGTTGTTTCAGTGTTGTTTGTCTTTGGGATGTTGTTTCTTATGTTGTTGTTCCTAATGATATTTTCCTTTAAAGTTGTAAAACTAATGATGATGAAATTAAGATGAAGATTTCTCGTCTGTAATTGAAGGCAGTTGGATTCGAACATTCAAAGGGATTTGACTTCATCTTTATATATAATATTTATTTATTACAAATTCAACACAAATTAAGGCTTGTAATGATTAAATAAAATTATGGAGTTCTTTTGATGAATTCAATCATAGTTTTACCGCAAATAATATGTGTGGAATTACTTATTATAATTGAAGTCAAAATCGAGGACATACAAACGCAAATAGAACACTATTGTTGCTACACTTACTTGTGTCAAATCTTAACTCGAACGAATGCTCGAAGTGATTTGACTTCGTCTTCATTTGTTAAATTTATATGAAACAATTATAAAGTAAAGTGAGTCTGGTATTTCTTAATGATTATGAATAAGGTGTTTTTGTTGAGTTTAAGCATATATGTACCGGGAACAACTGGTATTATAAATACTTGTCCAAATGAAGTCAAGCTTGAACACATACGAACGCAAATACTTGAGAAATGGTTGCAACAACGTGTCCCTCCCTCCCCCTCACCCCTTATTTTAAGGCTGAGATCATCTAAAACGAACGAACGAGACTTGTCAAATAGTAAATTGAGTTCCCAAATGGAGTTTATTATGTTTTATTATAAACTAAATGATAAACTTATAGATCTTAACGTGACTTTAATAATTAATTTCTTTGCTTAGTTGTTTCTTGTGGTGTTTGCAACCTCACCAACCATCCATGTGAGGTAAGGATGGGGTGTCTGGTGGTGGAGCCTGTTGGTTTACCTGCTGACTCATCAGCAGCCATTGCCTGGTCTTACCTGGGCCATTGATCATATCCCTAACCTCAGAGCCCCATCACATACCCACAACCACACACTACTACCCAATTGTACATTAGCCCCACCCATTATAACCCTACCCAAGCCCCCAGACCTGTCCCACCCTACCCCAGCCCAACCTATCCTAGCCCTCAACCCTTATCCCTCCCCCAGCCCAACCCATTCCCCCCCTAGCCTAACCCCCCAACTCAACCCATTCCCCTAGCCTAACCCAATCCCAGCCCCCAACCCTCCCTCAGCCCTACCCTACCCCCAACTCATTCCCACCCTCCCCCAGCCCAACCCGGTCCCACCCTACCCTAACCCCCAACCCAACCCATTCCCACCCTACCCTAACCCCCCACCCATTCCACCCTCCCCCAGCCCAACCTGGTCCCACCCTACCCTAACCCCCCACCCATTCCCACCCTCCCCCAGCCCAACCTGGTCCCACCCTACCCTAACCCCCCACTCATTCCCACCCTCCCCCAGCCCAACCTGGTCCCACCCTACCCTAACCCCCCACCCTCCCCCAGCCCAACCTGGTCCCACCCTACCCTAACCCCCCACCCATTCCCACTCTACCTTAACCCCCCTCCCTAGCCCTAATCCCTCCCCCAGCCCAACCCATTCCCACCCCTAACCCTCCCACCCTGTCCCATCCCTCCCCCAGCCCTAATCCCTCCCCCAGCCCAACCCATTCCACCCCTAACCCTCCCACCCTGTCCCATCCCTCCCCCAGCCCCCAAAGCCCCAATCCCCTCCTCCCCTTACCCCCAGTCCCTTTTCCCTTCCCCTTGTTACCCCACCCTCCCCTCCCCCTCAACTGAGTGCCAACTGGTTGGCTCCTCCTATTTATACCTTCCACCCATTTCGAATCAACCAATCACAGACCTTCATTTCATTTCAGCCAATCACAGCTCGTCCTCATCGAAACTTGTTGCCAAATGTATAATAATCTTAGACACAGAACGAGGGATGAGGTTGCTACACCTACATGTCTCATCTGCCCTTGGCTGCGACCAACTACAGTTTACTAACTGTCAGATACACAATTATCTTCTCTGGTCAAGGGAAATCTTACACATTTCTGTACATTTTGTTCAAATATTAGAGAAAATTTACATAAAAACAAAGGCGTAGGTCTAATTTTACGAATGAAATTCTTAATTTACAATATTCGCGAAATATTTCATTTTTGTGTTCGAATGTTTTATTATATGACTTCGACTTCTCATAATTAGTTATCAAATTGAACTTTTTAGGCTTATTATAAGCACTCATAGGCCTACACTAAAAGCCTAAATTTGTTATGTAATGTTAGGATTTATAACATTTTATGTTATTATAACAACCATTAGATTTATTACAAACGAAGTCGCCGACACCAAGACAACTCGAACATTTCATAGACGAGAAATCTTGTGACAGTTGTTGGTATGAGCTTCTTTGGTGTTCATCTCTCTCTCTCTCTCTCCTCTCTCTCTCTCTCTCTCTCTCTCTCTCTCTCTCTCTAACTTTTGGAAGAGGAAGTTGAAGTAACTATTTATTATTAATAATTTTTGTTAAGAGGAATGATTTCAGGTAAACTTTTGAAATAAGAAAAGTGAAGAATTTAGAGAGAGAGAGAGAGAGAGAGAGAGAGAGAGAGAGAGAGAGAGAGTTTATTAAAGACGACCTTAAGATAAAGACAAAAGAAACTAAAAGAAAGATAAAGACTTAAATCTCTTTTGATTATCAGAGGAGCCGTTGCATCCAACCTGGAATGCACAAGAAATACGTCGCACAAGGGAACCCTACTTTTAAGGAAATTGTCCCAAAATAGAGAATTTCAAGTGAATCTTGGGAAAAATCTTGTAGTTCAGACTGTTCTAATTATCTGTTGTAATCTAAATTCTAACGTTTTTGGTTGAAAAGAATACTATTTATGAAAGAAAATACAAATATAGTATATTTTAGGAAGATGCCGATGTATATGTAGCGCTTATTTTAATTCGTGTTAACGAATAAAATGGGAAAATTTGCTCATATTTGGGAAAAATTTTGAGTCTAGGGATTTTCGTTGAGCAAGCTGCTTTGGCCAGTTATAAGCCAAGGCCAGTGTTGCCAGATATGGAGATTTAGCCCTAGATGAGTAAACCCTTAGCCTATATATGTTGTAATTAGTTTGGTTGCACTCATATGAAGTGAGTAATTTATATAATAGTATAAAGTTACAGGATCAGAAGAAAATATATATATATGTGGAAATGGGAATTTTTGGGTTGTTTTGGGGATTTTTCATCATGGGTTTGGGGATTTTTAGACTAACTCGTCTGGCACCACTGTGTCAATGTAAACAAACAATGTAATAAGATACTGATAGGGAAAACATACTGGAAAAGTGTAGCACTACCTTCTATATTATATGGAACAAATGTGATTAACTTAACTGAAACGGAAATAGAAAAGTTGCAGAGAATAGAGAATGGAGTGTATAGAAGGATGTTAGGGGCTGTAAAGAATACAGCAATTGTAGCCTTGAGAGGGGATGTAGGAGCATCAGCTATGAAAACAAGGGTAATGGATGGTAAGCTGAGGTACCTTAATAGCATTTTTAAGGGAGAAAAGGACCTACTTACAGCAATAGTCAATGATATGGAAGAAAAAGAGAGGAAGTGGTGGATGCATGTGAAGAAGTATGCTGAAGAATGTGGGATGGCGATGAGAGAAGTCAAGAGATGTACGAAAGAGGACATAAAGAAGAGAACAAGAGAATGGGACACAAGCAAATGGAAGAGTGAAATGGAGTGCAAGGAGAGTCTAATTCTGTATAAAAACTGGAAAAGTGAAATCAAGGAGGAAGAAGTGTATGACAACACATTTTCGTCAATTTTATTATTCAGAGCAAGGACAAACTCACTGGGCTTGAATATAAGAAACAGACACCAAGATGGAAATATAAACTGTGTATTCTGTGATGTAGAAGAAAATGCTAACCACTTTATATTATATTGTCCACAGTTTAGTGATATAAGAATAAAAGCAATTGAGCTTCAACAACCATACGAAGAAGATAGTGCACAAACAGTTGGAAAATTCCTTTTTTGTGAAGAGAATATTGAAAATAAGAAAAGTATACTACAACAAATGTGGATGAAAAGAGGAAAACTAGTGAAAATAAGGAACACAAAACTAAAAGACACAGAGGCGCCGTTGTAAAGGCTATGCCTCACCCCAGAACCTGAACCTGAACCTGAGCGTGATTATGGCGGCCTGTGTTAATCCAACACGCAGGTGTATTTCCTGGGCCGTGGACACAGTTGCTTATGCCGCCGATACGGGAATATTGCTGTTTGATCTTAAGGTAGGTTTAGAGAACGGGGTCTATCAAGTCATAATAGATATTCGTAGGCTGTCAGCTGTAGCCATTGCAAACTGGCTGGCGGCTTCGTAGCCCAGACAATGGGATTTTCCTTCTCATTTTGTGCTGATTTCCTGACCCTGTCTGCCCTTGTAAAGGATCCTTCAGGCTTTTTTATGAAATCAAAGGGATATTTCCTATCCCGTGTTTACAATGTGTATATTGGACAAGTGCTGATCACATGTCTGTTCAGTGAACAGTATTTCTGATCCCAAGAAATTGAACTTACAATGACCGGTTGTTTATAAATTGAATTATGCATGAAAATTGTATGATGCTCCTGTGTGATTTCTTCCATTATGGTATTTGTTGGGAGCCTATGTAGATCAGCGGCCAGGTCCTCCAGCGTGCATAGAAAATGGACATTTCTTCCCATTTTCTAGCAGTTCGTAAGACATGACCCCTGTACTACAAAAAAGCTGTGTCCGTTGATCCTCAAATCCATCACGTAATACCACCACCTAACCTAACTCAACCCTACTTAACTGGGGTGCTAATGACACTGTGCAATTCCCCCCCCCCCCCTTAGACTGCCATACTCTCAGCCTATCCTGTCTTTGATTCGTACCCGTTTCACTCATATTTTGTAAAGGAGAAATATTTTACAAGTAATAAGAAAGTTTACACTTCTTTTCCCAACGAATGACAATCTTCCCATGATAAATACTAACAGAAACAATTAAAGCTTGACTATACTTACATTGTTTCAAGTCACCCAAGTTGTAGTCTTTGGATAGCATCTTCTTGACAACGGACAACTTCATCGTTTTTTCTCATTAATAAGACGACTTGCAAAGGCCAAGTTTTTGCACTCTTGTCTGAGTCATTTCATGGAAGCATACCCAAGTAGGCCTTGTAGCAGGATTTGGGTATTTGTTAGTTTTGTCATAGATTTTATTTCCATTTTGTATCTGTCTGTGTATTATTCTGTTTCAAGGAATCCTGCATCAATTCATTATTAAAGCATAGACATATTTCTAGTTGTATGGTTGATACAGTACTTCAGATAATTATGTTACACACACCAGAATTTTATTGGTAATTTTGTTTTAACTTTTTTTTTAGAATTTCAGGAATAAATGTTCCATACTGAACATGGACTTGAGAGATTGAGTTCGTAAAGTGACCCTGTTTATATATATTTCAGTCAGGTGTCGATCTAAGATTTGACTTTCAACTTCAGGACAGCAATGTTGTTGGAGCATCACCCACCCAAAGGACACAAGGGTGAGATTACCTCAGTGCGGTGGATTCAGCCGAGCACTTTGACTGGACAGACGTTGATCAGCACAGGATCTGATTCGCTGGCGGTAGTTTAGACCCTTAGTGATGAAGAAGTCAAAGGGCTCCGTACGCTGAAATGCATTACAACTTTAGGTAAGATTAGTGCCTCGTATTTCATTCAAATGTCTACACTTGAAAATCTTGTTTTTCATCGTACAGTAGAACCTTCTTGCCTGCATTTAATCATAAAGTACCAGACTTAATTTTGATTCATTGTCATAATATGTAAGAGCAATAAATGCTTCCAACTTAAGCATTATTTTATATGTTCTATATTCGGCTTTTACTTTGTCTAATTTTATTGATTTTTAAGACTGTGTTTTAGAAATACCAAAATTTAAATCACTTGAGCCATTTTATTTTGATATTTAGAAGAATGATACTAGAAAGTTTACCAAGGAGCCAAACATCCCTTTCAAATGAGATTTCTGTAGAAACTTAAATCTTGTTTCCATCTTTCTCATTTGGAAGTTTGACTATTGATTAAGTGCATCTGTGCTTGGTTTGATGGAGAGGAGGAGAAGAGGTCTTGATGTAAGGCAGTACCTTGAGGTAAAAAGAGTTGAACGTAATTCAGCCATAGTTAAAAGCCCCTCGAGGAAGGAGTGTCACTCGGTTCAAGCTGTGGGACGGCTATTGCAAGCATGATAAGAAAACTAATTACTCTGTTGTAGTAGTGTTGTCAAGAGGACACTGAAGGTCAAGAGTCCTTCCTTGACTATAGATGGTCATCGCATGTAGAATCCTTCAGAGTACAGGAGGTTGTTAGGGAGGTATTTCCAGCTCCTTACAAGTGCACTGAGGGTTACAGGTATGATCTGGACACCCATGCAAGGCAAGGAAATGAATTGCTTGACTTTGTCATGAGTGAAAAGAAGAAATGACAGGTAAGGCATAGAGAAATGGAGTGGAATCTGTCGAGTGTGGCTGTAGGAATCCCATGGCTAGTGAAATGAATTCATAAAAGCTTTAGAAACTAAAGTGATACATCTTTGAAGTATAAGTAATACCACCAAATAGATACTGTACCATTGCATCATAATTTACAAGGTCTGTACTCTACCAGTGTCTTTAAACATGAAACTTACCCGCTGGTTATATAAAAATGGCTTTAGTCCCTGACGTCCGGCAGAAATTCAAAAAACTCGCGGCAATCGCAGATAGAGTTGCCAGGTGTACACTAGCGCCCTTACGGGAGATAGGCCGAACCATTCCATACTTCACCAGATCTTCCATGCCGCGTTGCTGGCAACATCGTTTGGAATTCATTCGTGATTAACCTGGATTTTAGCAGTTATCTTGGTGATGTACTCCTAAATATGGGTTCTGGCATTCGCTTATTTTCTTCTTGTTTGGTATTTGATCGATATGTTATAGCTTAAAAGTTAGGATTAGAAGTTTTTTCAACCTACTTTAAACTAACGAAAGCATAATAGCGATAGGTAAAAACCCCGCCTTGTCTATGACGTCACAGTCATATGACGTAAGCTTGAGTATGACTTGCATTTTCTTTCTTTTTCTACAAAGAATGGTAAGTGAATACTATCTCACAACGTATTAAGTTATATAAGATGAAAGGATTATGTTATTTTAAGAAAATTTTTGTCCTTTTGGTATACTTTCTTTAGATGATCTTCAATCTGTTTTCAAAGCTTAAGTAGCGTTCAGTTTATTTATGCTACACAGTTCTCAGTCAATCGTTACAGTATTACAATTTTCTTTGTATCGTTATTTATGAAAAGTAAATTCTTCTTAAGACCAAAGTATTTAAGTTGTATTAGATAAAAGGAATATGTTATTTTACAATAATATTTGTCATTTTAGTATCTTTTTTCTTTAGATAATCTTTTTGCAAAGATTAAAGAAAATTAGCATTCAGTTAATTTTCATACGACGTAGTATTCATGACAATCGATATAGTCTCATGATTCTTTGTATCGTTGTTTACTTGTTCGTTTTTGGGAATACTAAATTTTTTTCGTATAATATTCATACAGTAAATGTTCCTGTTGTTAAATGTGACTTATCATCTTTTGTTGGAAACCCTTAAGTAATAAGGGTTGTTTACATATATATACATATTCTTTATTCCTATATCTATTCATTTAATATTTTATATAAAATATTTTTAAATATTGAACTTAGCCGGTGGTTATATATGTAGCTAACGTCTCCAGCGGTCAGCAGATTCAAAACTCACGAGCGATCACCTTGGTGGTTGCTGGGTGTACACTAGCGCCAACTGTCGGCAGGATACCGAATATATTCCCAAGGAATTCAGTTCTTCTCTGCCGGTTGGAATGACAACATTGGTTCCTGCTCGTGGTAAACCTAAAGTTTTCAACAATTGGTGAAGTACTTGTTCATGGTTTTTTGGCTTTCGCCGTGTTGGATAATCTTTGAAAAACTCTTGAATATCTTTTTTGATTTTCTGTTGCTGAACTTGGCTTGTTTTTTGGATCTCTCTTTGAAATTTTCAAAATGGCTGACCCTTCTCCTGTCTATCGTAAATTTCTAAAGACTGTAATAAACGCCTTCCTAAGGCTTCCATCGATCCCCACTCTATTTGTGTTAATTGTAGAGGCAAAGCTTGTCATTTAGGGGATTGATGCCAGGAGTGTATTAATTTATCTGAATTCGAGTGGTTGGAGTATGATAAATATACTCGAAAACTCGAGAGAGAGATAGGGTTAGAAGAAGCTCTTCTCGATCGCAAGAATTGTCCTCTTCCCATGCTCCTGAACCTTTTCCTCCCCCTGTAGTGGTAGTTTCAGAACCCTCTACTTGCACTAATGAACCTTTTCTTAAAGATATGTTGAAGGCTATTCATGCTTTGGGTGAAAAGGTCGAATCACTGGCCTTGGACTGATATCAGCTTATGTCCGACGTAAAAATTTTGAAAAGTGAAAGTGACAAAGTGAAAAGTGCTAAAAATGTGTTTAGTGTTAATGCGGAGGGTTCGTCTGTTCGTGCTTGCCGCTTACCCAGTCCGAGACCTCTTTCAAGCTCCCCAACCCCTGGGAGAAGGAATGTCACAAGACCAAAGGTAGCAATAGGCGTTAAACAACGAACAGACGTTCCCTCAAAGGTAACAGACGTTGCTCCTCAAGCACGTCCTTACCATAAGACAGGCGAGACTAAGTTCTCCTCGTCTTCCGATGACTTGTTTATTTAAAAAATCTTGGCGTCAGGTTTCGAGACCTTTAAAACGTAAGTTAGTTCCTTCAGAACAAAGTCAACATCCTGGCTGTAGTCATTGGGGCAGCCCGGACCGTATTCCTTCATCGGAGGAAAACTCCTATTAAGCGCTCTCTTTTATCGTCTAGTTGTTCCGTAACTGAAATACAAACCACGCTACTGTATTTACATGGGGTAATTACTTTGGCGTAGCTGAAATGACGAGCCATAAGAATTTTAACGAGGGTTTACTACCCCTCCGCTAGTTAGTGGGGGGTAGGGAGGGGTAGCTTGCTACCCCTTCCCCCTCACACACACAGTGCGTGCTCCATTTTACTTTTGGCTCGAATGGCGAGTGGATGTCTCCGCTCCCATCCTCGCTTGACGGCCATTAATGTTTTGTCTTTTAACTTACTATTTCTTATACTCAATATATTTAAACATTATTGATGTTTATTTATTCTTGTGTATAGA
>NC_090767.1:23773064-23881021 GCF_036898095.1 Palaemon carinicauda
TAGTAAAATAAATTTTTGAATATACTTACCCGATGATCATGTAGCTGTCAACTCTGTTGCCCGACAGAAATCTAAGGTCGGGATACGCCAGCGATCGCTATACAGGTGGGGGTGTACACAACAGCGCCATCTGTCGAGTAGGTACTCAGGTACTTCTTGTCAACAAGAACTCAATTTTCTCCTCGGTCCACTGGTTCTCTATGGGGAGGAAGGGAGGGTCCTTAAATTCATGATCATCGGGTAAGTATATTCAAAAATTTATTTTACTAAGGAAAATAACATTTTTCAATATTAATCTTACCCGATGATCATGTAGCTGATTCACACCCAGGGGGGTGGGTGGAGACCAGCATACATGTTAACATTAGAAGCTAAGTATCCCGTATTTCATTTTAGCAGTTATTCAAAATAACAAACATAAAATAAATAAGTACCTGGTAAGGAAGTCGACTTGAACCATTACTCTGCCTTTTTAAGTACGTCTTCCTTACTGAGCCTAGCGATCCTCTTAGGATGCTGAGCGACTCCTAGGTGCTGAAGTATGAAGGGCTGCAACCCATACTAAAGGACCTCATCACAACCTCTAATCTAGGCGCTTCTCAAGAAAGAATTTGACCACCCGCCAAATCAACCAGGATGCAGAAGGCTTCTTAGCCTTCCGTACAACCCAAAAAACAACAATAAAAAGCATTTCAAGAGAAAGATTAAAAAAGGTTATGGGATTATGGGAATGTAGTGGTTGAGCCCTCACCTACTACTGCACTCGCTGCTACAAATGGTCCCAGGGTGTAGCAGTTCTCGTAAATGAGACTGGACATCTTTGAGGTAAAATGATGCGAACACTGACTTGCTTCTCCAATAGGTTGCATCCATAACACTCTGCAGAGAACGGTTCTGTTTGAAGGCCACTGAAGTAGCGACAGCCCTAACTTCATGTGTCCTTACCTTCAGCAAAGCAAGGTCTTCTTCCTTCAGATGAGAATGGGCCTCTCTAATCAAAAGCCTGATGTAATAAGAAACTGCATTCTTAGACATCGGTAAAGCAGGTTTCTTGATAGAACACCATAAAGCTTCTGATTGTCCTCGTAATGGCTTTGTACGTCTTAAATAGTACTTAAGAGCTCTTACTGGGCAAAGTACTCTCTCTAGTTCGTTCCCCACCAAGTTGGACAGGCTTGGGATCTCGAACGACTTGGGCCAAGGACGAGAAGGAAGCTCGTTTTTAGCTAAAAAACCAAGCTGCAAGGAACATGTAGCCGTTTCAGATGTAAAACCTATGTTCCTGCTGAAGGCGTGAATCTCACTGACTCTTTTAGCTGTTGCTAAGCAAACGAGGAAAAGAGTCTTTAATGTGAGATCCTTAAAAGAGGCTGATTGAAGCGGTTCGAACCTTGCTGACATCAGGAACCTTAAAACCACGTCTAGGTTCCAGCCTGGTGTGGTCAACCGACGCTCCTTTGAGGTCTCAAAAGACTTAAGGAGGTCCTGTAGATCTTTGTTGGTGGAAAGATCTAAGCCTCTGTGGCGGAAGACCGCTGCCAACATGCTTCTGTAACCTTTGATCGTAGGAGCTGATAGGGATCTTACATTCCTTAGATGTAAAAGGAAGTCAGCTATCTGCGTTACAGAGGTACTGGTTGAGGAAACTGCATTCGCCTTGCACCAGCTTCGGAAGACTTCCCATTTTGACTGATAGACTTTGAGAGTGGATGTCCTCCTTGCTCTGGCAATCGCTCTGGCTGCCTCCTTCGAAAAGCCTCTAGCTCTTGAGAGTCTTTCGATAGTCTGAAGGCAGTCAGACGAAGAGCGTGGAGGCTTGGGTGCACCGTCTTTACGTGCAGCTGACGCAGAAGGTCCACTCTTAGAGGAAGAGTCCTGGGAACGTCCACTAGCCATTGCAGTACCTCGGTGAACCATTCTCTCGCGGGCCAGAGGGGAGCAACCAACGTCGACCGTGTCCCTTCGTGAGAGGCGAACTTCTGTAGTACCCTGTTGACAATCTTGAACGGAGGGAACGCATACAGGTCTAGATGGGACCAATCCAGAAGAAAGGCATCCACGTGAACTGCTGCTGGGTCTGGAATCGGAGAACAATACATCGGGAGCCTCTTGGTCATCGAGGTAGCGAATAGATCTATGGTGGGCTGACCCCACAGGGCCCATAGTCTGCTGCAAACATTCTTGTGAAGGGTCCACTCTGTGGGGATGACCTGACCCTTCCGGCTGAGGCGATCTGCCATGACATTCATGTCGCCCTGAATGAACCTCGTTACCAGCGAAATCTTTCGATGTTTTGACCAAATGAGGAGGTCCCTTGCGATCTCGAACAACTTCCTCGAATGAGTCCCTCCTTGCTTGGAGATGTACGCCAAGGCTGTGGTGTTGTCGGAGTTCACCTCCACCACCTTGCTTAGATGGAGGAACTTGAAGTTTATCAAGGCCAGATGAACTGCCAAAAGCTCCTTGCAGTTGATGTGAAGTGTTCTTTGTTCCTGATTCCACGTGCCCGAGCATTCCTGTCCGTCCAGTGTCGCACCCCAGCCCGTGTCCGATGCGTCCGAGAAGAGACGGTGGTCGGGGGTCTGAACAGCCAATGGTAGACCTTCCTTGAGAAGAATGCTGTTCTTCCACCACGTCAGTGTAGACCTCATCTCTTCAGAAATAGGCACTGAGACCGCCTCTAGCGTCATGTCCTTTCTCCAGTGAGCAGCTAGATGATACTGAAGGGGGCGGAGGTGGAGTCTCCCTAACTCGATGAACTGGGCCAGCGATGAAAGTGTCCCTGTTAGACTCATCCACTGCCTGACTGAACATCGGTTCCTTCTCAGCATGCTGTGGATGCATTCTAGGGCTTGACTGATCCTTGGGGCCGACGGAAAAGCCCGAAAAGCTCGACTCTGAATCTCCATACCTAGATAGACAATGGTTTGGGATGGGACGAGTTGGGACTTCTCTATATTGACCAGGAGACCCAATTCCTTGGTCAGATCCATAGTCCATCTGAGATTCTCCAGACAGCGACGACTTGACGGAGCTCTTAAAAGCCAGTCGTCCAAATAGAGGGAGGCTCTGATGTCTGCCAAGTGAAGGAATTTGGCAATATTCCTCATCAGTTTGGTAAACACAAGAGGTGCCGTGCTTAGGCCAAAGCACAGGGCTTGGAACTGGTACACGACCTTTCCAAAGACGAACCTTAGGAAAGGTTGGGAGTCTGGATGGACGGGGACATGAAAGTACGCGTCTTTCAGGTCTAACGAGACCATCCAGTCTTCCTTCCTGACCGCTGCTAGGACCGACTTCGTCGTCTCCATTGTGAACGTCTGCTTGGTGACAAAAGCATTGAGAGCACTGACGTCCAGCACCGGTCTCCAACCTCCTGTCTTCTTCGCTACCAGGAAGAGACGGTTGTAGAAGCCCGGGGATTGATGGTCCCGGACTATGACTACCGCTCCCTTTTGTAGCAAGAGCGACACCTCTTGTTGCAACGCTAGCCTCTTGTCCTTCTCCTTGTAGTTGGGAGAGAGGTTGAAGGGAGACGTTGCTAGAGGGGGACTGCGGCAGAACGGAATCCTGTACCCCTCCCTTAGCAACTTCACAGACTGAGCGTCTGCACCTCTGCTCTCCCAAGCTTGCCAGAAGTTCTTGAGCCTGGCTCCCACTGCTGTCTGGAGAGGTAGGCAGTCAGATTCTGCCTTTTGAGGACTTGGAACCCTTCTTCAATTTGCCACGGTGACTGTCGGCACGGGTACCTCCTCTGCTGGAGGTTCTGCCACGAAAGGGCGGGATGAACCTAGACGCTGGTGTGTCCATCCTAGGTCTAGGCACGGAAGGTAAAGCTTTAGCCTTACGTGCGGAGGAAGCCACCAGGTCATGGGTATCCTTCTGGATCAACGAGGCAGCCATCCCCTTGATCAGCTCTTCCGGAAAGAGACACTTGGAGAGCGGAGCAAACAACAACTCCGACTTCTGGCAAGGAGTGATCCCAGCCGACAAGAAGGAGCAAAGATGTTCTCTCTTCTTAAGCACTCCCGACACGTACGAAGCCGCAAGCTCACCAGACCCATCCCGAATGGCTTTGTCCATGCTAGACATGATAAGCATGGCAGAGTCATTATCCGAAGGGGAAGTCTTTCTGCTTAACGCTCCCAAACACCAATCGAGGAAGTTGAAGATCTCAAAAGCACGAAAGACTCCCTTCAACAGATGATCCATGTCAGAAAAGGACCAGCAAATCTTAGATCGTCTCATAGCCAGCCTGCGGGGAGAGTCAACCAGACTTGAGAAGTCGCCCTGGGCAGAGGCAGGAACTCCCAAGCCGGGTTCCTCTCCCGTGGCATACCAGACGCTAGATTTGGAAGCAAGCTTGGTAGGCGGAAAGATGAAAGCAGTCTTTCCCAGCTGCTTCTTGGACTGCAACCACTCTCCCAAAACCCTCAAAGCTCTCTTGGATGAGCGTGCGAGTACAAGTTTGGTGAAGGCAGGAGCTGCTGACTGCATGCCCAGAGCAAACTCGGAGGGAGGAGAGCGAGGGGTTGCAGACACAAACTGTTCCGGATACAAGTCCCTGAACAAGGCAAGGACTTTCCGAAAGTCTAAGGAGGGAGGCGTAGACTTGGGTTCTTCTAAGTCGGAGTGCGGATCGTCCAAATGCGCAGCTTCGTCATCAGATACTCCATCATCCGAAAGCTGAGGAGGAAGTGGCAAAGGTGGAGCAGAAAGCTGAACGGCTGAATCCGGCAGCACGGGTGCATGCGTAGCTGCTGCGGATCCAACATCATGCCGCTGCTGGTCAGTCTGCGAGCTGGCAACAACAAAGGCAGAGTGCTGGTGCGTGGGAGGGACTGCCGTGGGTTGCGGAGCATGCCGCATGGGTTGCGGAGCATGCCGCATTGTGTCAAAACACGGCAGCTCGACAGCACCTTCCCACTGCTGATGCGGTAGCTCACGCATGTCAACGGAGGGTGCAGCATGAACATGCGTCTGGCAGGGTGGACTGCGCATCGGTGGTGGAGCTCTCACAGGTGGAGTGTGGGAGCAGGCAGCCGCAGTATCTGCTGAGCGCACAACCGTGGCAGGTTGTAGGTTAACTGGTGCAGTGTCAACCTTCTCAGCACGATACTCCTGCATAAAGGAAGCAAGCTGAGACTGCATAGTCTGCAGCATGGACCACTTAGGATCTACCGTGGTTGGTGCGGCAACAGACGGAGTAGTTGCCTGCTGCGGAACCACTCTACCTCTCTTGGGAGGTGTGCAGTCTTCGGAAGACTGTGGCGAGTCCGAACTGACCCAGTGGCTACACCTGGGCCGTTGGACTCGCTCGGAAGGAACCTTACGCTTGAGAGGTCGTGAGACCTTGGTCCAACGTTTCTTCCTCGAAACTTCTTCCACAGACGAGGAATGATAGGGCTCATTCGTCTGTTTGTGGATGGGACGATCTCTGACAGATACGTCCGCAACCACTGAGGGTACATCCGTACGCTGATCAAGGCCTGCCGAACCCTTTGGTCCTTCGACATTGCTTCACCCCTGGGCTTGGGAGCTTGCAAGAGGTCCCGGACTGGGAGGACGACTGGCACGAACAGATGTACCCTCATGCGCAACACTGACACTGACACTTTTCACTTCACTTGCACTCACTACACTTCCCACTGCACTTTGCGCTTTCAACTCTTTGACATCTGCCAAAAGTTGATTCCGGTCATTAGCTAATGACTCCACTCTGTCACCAAGAGCCTGAATGGCACGCATCATGTCCGCCATGGAGGGTTGAGCACTAGTAGCAGGGTCGGGAGTCACCACTACAGGGGAAGGAATAGGTTGAGGGGCATGGGAGCTTGCAAGAGGTCCCGGACTGGGAGGACGACTGGCACGAACAGATGTACCCTCATGCGCAACACTGACACTGACACTTTTCACTTCACTTGCACTCACTACACTTCCCACTGCACTTTGCGCTTTCAACTCTTTGACATCTGCCAAAAGTTGATTCCGGTCATTAGCTAATGACTCCACTCTGTCACCAAGAGCCTGAATGGCACGCATCATGTCCGCCATGGAGGGTTGAGCACTAGTAGCAGGGTCGGGAGTCACCACTACAGGGGAAGGAATAGGTTGAGGGGCATGGGGAGAGGAAAAATCAAAAGAGCGAGAAGAACTCCTCCTGATCCTATCCTTCTCTAGCCTACGTGCATTTTTTAGGAATTCGTTAAAATCGAATTCCGAAAGCCCAGCGCATTCCTCACATCGATCTTCCAATTGACAGGATTTACCCCTACAATTGGAACAAACAGTGTGAGGATCTATGGAGGCCTTCGGAAGACGCCTAGAACAAGCCCTAACGCTACACTGCCTGTACTTAGGGACTTGAGAATGGTCAGACATCTTGAATTGTAGAAATAGTCAAGGGGGAATTCCAAAATCTAGCAAAGTTCATTAACAATTAATCCAAATTTAATCAAAAAGCTTGATAAGCTAATGATAAAGGTTCCTGAATAGCGAAGGCTAAAATCTAGAGCGAATACATCACCAAAATCGTGAAAAACAACTCCAGAAACAACAGCGTATCCAAGTAGGTCTTGCCGGTGGCACGACAGAGGAAAAATTGAGTTCTTGTTGACAAGAAGTACCTGAGTACCTACTCGACAGATGGCGCTGTTGTGTACACCCCCACCTGTATAGCGATCGCTGGCGTATCCCGACCTTAGATTTCTGTCGGGCAACAGAGTTGACAGCTACATGATCATCGGGTAAGATTAATATTGAAAAAATATAAATTATCTATGAATTTGTCATTTGTTCCGTTACTGACATACAAACCATGCTATTTAATAGGGATGACTCACCCATTAGGAAGGGTGGACGTCCCAGCCAGTACTGGCTTTTTGGCTTTGCCCGGGGGCTCGTTATTCGAGTGTGTCAGCACCCAAGAAATAAGGAGTCCCTGCACCTTGCTAGAACCTTGCTACGCAAGGACTGTGGCCTACGCAAGGACTGCGGCCTACGCAAGGACTGCGGCCTACGCAAGGACTGCGGCCTACGCAAGCTGTGTGTGAAGGTATAATGATGTGTGACTCGTCCAAGGAAGTTGACCTGAAGTTCCTTAGATGGAAACTTAAGACTAGGATGTGACAGTATTAACTTAATACTAGGAACACAAGGGAACATGGTTTACCTGCAGTGGTTTGAGGTCAGCTATGCAGAGAACCCAGGATGCTGCTTTCCCAAAGAGAGGGGATGATGAAGAAAAGGATAAGGGCCAGTCAAACCTTTTCATTCATGCAGACTAAAACCGGATAACAATGCCCTCAACCTTCTTCTACTTGTCCAATAAGGAGCTTGAGGTTTTAAACCAGCTTGTGCAGCCACCACAGGGCCGATAGAAAACGTATCGAGGCTCCTGTGGGTCACGGCATGCAGGTAGTGGGCTGTGAAGGTTGTCTGCCGCTTCCACACCCCAGCTTGAAGGACCTGCGTCACTGAAAAATTCTTTTTGAAGGCCAGGGACGTAGCTATGCCCCTGACATCATGTGCTCTAGGGCGACGTGACGGAGGAGGGTCTGGATTCAGGGACAGATGAATCACCCTACGAATCCATGCAGAGATGGTGTTCTTAGTGACCCTCCTCTTATTCCTCCCTGTGCTAACGAATAAAGCTGGCACATGAGGACGGACTGCAGCCGTTCTTTTAAGATATAGCCTCAAACTCCTTACTGGGTATAGTAGGAGATGGTCTGGGTCATCTGTTACAGAATGGAGACTAGAAACCCGGAAGGAGTCGAACTGAGAGTCTGATAGTCCCGGATTCTGAGTCTTAGCAATAAACTCAGGGACGAAGCTGAACGTTACCTCCCCCCATCCCCTTGAATGGGCGATGTCATACGAGAGACTATGAAGTTCGCTAACACGCTTGGCCAAAGCCAAAGGTAGTAGGAACACCGTCTGCCAAGTTAGGTGGCGATCTGAAGCCTGGTGTAATGGTTCATAGGGAGGTCTCTTAAGAGACCTGAGAACTGGAACCACGTTCCATGGAGGAGGTCTCACTTCCGACTGAGGGCAGGTAAGTTCATAACTTCGTATGAGTAGGGAAAGTTCCAGCCAAGAAGAAATGTCCATTCCTTTCAGCCTGAAGGCTTGACTTAAGGCTGAGCGATAGCCTTTCACTGCCGAGACTGAAAGGCGCATTTCTTCCCGCAAATACAGGAGGAACTCCGCTATTGTTTGAATATTGGCATCGAGTGGAGAGATACCCCTTCCTCGACACCAACCACAGAAGACTTTCCACTTTGCCTGGTAGAGAGCTGCGGATGACTTTCGCAGATGTCCAGACATCCTGACCGCAACTTGCTGCGAAAATCCTCTCTCAGCGAGGAGATGCTGGATAGTCTCCAGGCGTGAAATCGTAGCGAAGCTACGGCTTTGTGGAAGATATTGGCATGTGGTTGTCTCAGTAGACTGTGTCGTGGAGAGAGCCCTCTCGGTAACTCTGTTAGGAGTTGCAGAAGGTCCGGAAACCATTCCGCGTGATGCCATAGCGGAGCTATGAGGGTCATTGAAAGATTGACCGATGTTCTGGTCTTGTTGAGCACCCTCCTCCTCAGACAGAACGGGGGAAAGGCATAAACGTCAATGTTGTCCCACTGTTGTTGGAAGGCATCTTGCCAGAGAGCCTTGGGATCCGGGACTGGGGAGCAGTACAGCGGAAGCTTGAAGAGCTCTTGCGAACAGATCCACAGTTGGAGAACACCACAAAGTCAGGACTTTGTTGGCTACTAGATGATCCAAAGACCACTCGTTACTCACCATCTGAGACGCTCTGCTCAGATTGTCGGCGAACACATTCCTCTTGCCTGGAATGAAACGTGCCGATAGCGGATTCGAGTGGACTTCGGTCCATCTCAGTATCTCTACTGTAAGATGGGATAGCTGTTTTGAAAAGGTACCTCCTTGTTTGTTGATGTAAGCCACTACTGTGGCGTTGTCGCTCATCACCACCACAGAGTGACCCGCCAGGTATTGTTGGAACTGTTGAAGGGCCAAAAAGACGGCCTTCATCTCTAGAAGATTTATATGGAGGCACTTTTCTGATTCTGACCACAGGCCTGAGGTTGTGTGGTGCAGTACATGCCCCCCCCCCTTTATTTGAGGCGTCCAAAAACAGCATCAAATCCGGGGGGAGGACGAGAAGATCCACTCCTCTTCGTAGGTTCTTGTCTGTCACCCACCACTGGAGATCCGTCAGTTCAGCAGGTCCCTTAGGGATCATGATGTTCGGGGAATTGTAACCTTGATTCCACCGGGACTTGAGCTGCCACTGCAGGGATCTCATCCTGAGGTGACCGTTGGGAACTAGAAGAGCCAAAGATGAAAGGTGACCATGGAGACGTAACCACGATTGGCCTGGAAGTTCTTCTCGTCTGAGAAAAGGGCTTGCGACCTTCCTCAGCCTTGCTATCCTGTCGTCTGATGGAAAGGCTTTGTGGAGATTGGTGTCTATGATCTTGCCTAGGTATACCAGTCTTTGGGTGGGAAGCAGAGAGGACTTCTCGAGATTTACCATGATCCCCAGATCCTGGCAAAGCCTCAGAAGTTTGTCCCGGTGTTGAAGAAAGGATGACACCGAGTCTGCTGGGATCAGCCAGTCGTCCAGATAACGTAGGAGACGGATGCCGATCCTGTGTGCCCACGAAGATATTAGGGTGAACACACTGGTGAAAACCTGCGGTGCTGTGGAGAGATAAAAAAACAGCACTTTGAACTGGTATTCCTTGTTGCCTAGGCTGGATCTTAGGTAATTCCTTGAAGACGGATGGACTGGGATCTGAAAGTACGCGTCCTTCAGATCCAGTGTACACATGAAGTCTTGCAGTCTCACTGCTAGTCTGACCATGTCTGCGGTCTCCATGCTGAATGGAGTTTGTTTGACAAACTTGTTTAGAGCCGAGAGGTCGATGACTGGTCTCCAGCCTCCAGACGCCTTCTTTACAAGAAAGAGTCGACTGAAAAAGCCTGGGGACCCGTCGAGGACCTCTTGGAGAGCGCCAGTCTTCAACAGGGTCTGGACTTCTGCCCGAAGGGCTTGCCCCTTGCTGATTCCATGGCAAGGGAGCTCAACGACAGTGGATTCGTCGTCACGGGAGGTAGAGATGTTGTGAACGGGACGCGATATCCCTGACTGATTACGGAAATCATCTAGGAATCGGGCCCGAGTTGCTGCCACCTTTCTGCGCAACTTTGTAAGCATCCCCCCACTGTTGGACATGCAGGGGGATTGCCAGTCCTAGCGTTTGCGGCCTTGGCTGCTCCCTCTAGGATTTTTACCTCCCCTGGAGGCCTTTCTGCCTTTCCTGTCCTTGACAGGAAAGGGCTTAGACACCACTGTCTCTTCTGCTACTGTCGGTTTCGTTGTCTTGGTAGGACGGGACTACTGGGGTGCTGGAGGTTTATAGGGCTTGGATGTCAAAGCCCTATGCAGGAGGGAGTCTTGGTGGGATTTATTTCACCTCTCAGCAGCCTGTTCAAAAACTTTAGGCTCAAACAAATTTGTTCCTTCCAAGGAGGAATGCCTGAGCCTATTTATCTCGGTGCTAGGGACCTTCTGATAGAACCTCTCAGCCACCGCATCCCGACGTTTCAGGATGGTATTCGCCCACAAGATCGAGACTTGGTGGGCCAGAAAATCAATGGTGCGAGTGCCTGAGAGGAGGAACGTCTCCATAGCTTTCCTGGTACGTTCTTTGGAGAAGTCCTCAGAGCGTATCAGGATACCTAAGGTCCCTAACCAGATATCCAGCCACGAAGTGGCTTGCATAGCACACTTCGCAACCTTCTGGTTAAGGATTTCGGTTGCCGAGAACGAGACCTGCCGGTTGGAGAGTATCTCAAGAGGGTCTCCCCTGATAAGCTCTTCCAAAGAATGGTGGAGAGGAAGAGCTAAACAAGGCTCCCCCAAGTTCTCGAAGTACCTCCTTTGCTGTACGCGAGGGGGTGGGAGAAGTTTGTTGCCGGCACTGGAACGGTTGGAGGAGGACAACTCGGAGAGCTGAACAGCGATCTTGCCCCTGGTACTCTTAATCCCCTGAGACCAGGGCAGAGCAGCACTGGCCTTAGAAGGTTTTTTTTTTTTTTTTGCCAAATACACGGTCCAAGACTCAGAGAGAACAGGCTTGAAAGCCTGTGTCACTGCTCTGATTAGCGAACCGAACCATGGCTGTGACTGACAGCTGAGCTGTCAGACACTCCTTCTGGAGGGACAGGGATCGACGGACCCCTGGGAGGAGTTTCTATAGGGGGGTTCGCCTGAAAAGAAGAAACAGGGTTCCTGGACCTTTCTGGATGCTTCCCTTCCACCGCAGGGCGTGCTGTTCTGCGCTTGCGGGGAGGGGAATGCGGGGAGGGGAATGCAGGGAGGGGAATGCAGGGAGGGGAATGCAGGGAGGGGAATGCGGCGATGGCGACCTTGCCGAGCGCTGACCAGCAGCCTCGCGCGCAGGAGGGTATTGACGATCGAGCGGGGGCGCGTGATGGTGCTCTCGCGATGGAGAATACCCGGGGTCGCACGCGAGAGACTCCTGGCGCACGCAAAAGACTGATGGCGCGCGAGACAGACTACTGATGCGCGCGCATGCGCGCGCGTGGGCGATTGCGAGGGCACGCAGGAGAGTGATGGTGCGTAGGAGAGCGTGCGGGAGACTGTGGGTTCACAGGAGCTTGCGCGGGAGACTGTGGGTTCACAGGAGCTTGCGCGGGAGACTGTGGGTTCACAGGAGCTTGCGCGGGAGACTGTGGGTTCACAGGAGCTTGCGCGGGAGACTGTGGGTTCACAGGAGCTTGCGCGGGAGACTGTGGGTTCACAGGAGCTTGCGCGGGAGACTGTGGGTTCACAGGAGCTTGCGCGGGAGACTGTGGGTTCAAAGGAGCTTGCGCGGGAGACTGTGGGTTCACAGGAGCCTGCGAAGGAGACTGATTGCGCGCACGCGGGTGAATGTTTGCGCGCAGGATCAGGTCCTTAGACATGCGGGCGTGCTGGCGAGAGTTCGCGCGCCCCAGAAGATGTCATAGGGCGTGCGCGCAGGAGAGATAACCCTGGCGAGCGGGCGCACAGTTGAAGCCTGTGTGCGAGGGAGCGCATCTTGCAGGCGCCTGTCAGTATGAAAGGGAGAGCGCTGGCGCGCAGGAGGTTGTTGGCGCGCAGGAGGTTGATGGCGAGCAGGCGAGTGCTGGCGCACTACCCCAGGCAAAGCCTGGCGTGTAAGAGAATGTTGGCGAGCATGTTCATCCTGGCGCGTAGGGGAAGTATGCGCATGATGGCGCTTACGCCCTTGATGCCCTGAAACAGGGTTCGGTGCCTGAAGAGCATGGTAGTCAGGTTTCGTGGGCGCGTAAAGCGCATCAGCTCTCAGGAACGGCGACGGCAGGTCAGCAGGTCTGTCGGGTGGAAGGTCGACATGTCCTTTGAAAGGATGACCTTCCACCGAAGGGGATCGCGAACGATCCACTGAGAGGTCCAGAACCATAGCAGGAACAGTCGGCGAACGTTGACGAGGCTCCACTGCGGCGGACTGCAACGACGATGATGAACCAAAGAGGCGCCACCTCACCGCTTTAAAAGGTGAAGGAAGGCCTCTCTGGAGAAAGGGGAAGGCGAGCCTTGCGACGGATGCGCCCTCTGGGGGCCGTTGGATCAGCAAGCTGACCTTCTGCAGTCCTCCGAAGTGGAGTCTCTGTAAGTGAACTCCCCCGAGGGGGAGAAACACTGGCAGGAGAGACTGTTGGACTTAGTTTCTCCCTCGTTGGTTGAGCAGGAACGGGAGAAACTAAGCCTTCAGCTACTGCGGGATGTGAAGAGGCAGAGGTATTAGGAGATACCGCATTGGATACCTCTGACACCACAACGTCGACAATTGACAGAGGATCAACCTCTGCTAAAGTCGGCGATTGCTTGACAGCGGCACCCAATCGGATGATGTCAGAAGGAAAGCTTCCTTGGAGGGCGAACCCTCGAGCCCCAAGGAAGACCAAAGCTGAAATAAATCGGTTAATGACACATCCTCCCCCGGGGGAGAGGTGGAGCTGCCTCGCTAGGGGAGGCAACACCATCTCTCGAACCCTGAGTTTGGAAAACAGAACCACGATCTACGCTACCACTCGACGGTCTCTCAAAAGAGACCGATCGAGTGGGAGCTTCGGAGGAGGTTTGGGCAACGGAAGAAGAGTCCTTGGGTGTTTCTCCTTTCAAAGAAACCTTCGAAGGAGAAATATCCCGCCTGGACTTCTTCTTACGTCGCCGAGAAAACCTCTCCCACTGGGAGGTAGACCACTCCCTACACTCACCACACTTATTATTACTTTCACACCGTTGGCCTCTACAGTAAGGGCAAAGGGTGTGAGGGTCTGTCTCGACTGCCGACATGAATGTTCCGCAGGGGCAGTCGGGTAATCCAGGACAGGTGCGCATAATCGCAGAGGCCAACTTCAAACACAAACCTGTCAAAGAAAAAGCAGAAAAGCATTAATGGCTGCCAAGAGAGAGGCGAGGATGAAAGAGGACACGTCCGTCTGCCATCCAAGCCAAGAGCAAATTGAGCTCAAGCACAGGTGTGTGTGTGTGAGGGGGGGGGGGGGGGCGTAGCAAGTTACCTCCCCTACCCCCGCTAACTAGTGATGTGGGTAGTGAATCCTTGTTAAATTTTAATGGCTCGTCATTTCAGCTACGCTGAAAGTAATACCCCTATTAAATAGCGTGTTTGTACGTCTGTTACGGAACAAAAGGAAATAAATAAATGATGAGAACAATTTAACAATAAATCATCCTACAAACAGTAACAACGTCAAAACAGACATGACATATATAAACTACTGAAAGACTTATGTCAGCCTGTTCATCATAAAAACATTTGCCACAACTTTGAACTTTTGAAGTTCTACTGATTCAACTACCCGATTAGGAAGATCATTCCACAACTTGGTAACAGCTGGAATAAAACTTCTAGAGTACTGTGTAGTATTGAGCCTCATGATGGAGAAGGCCTGGCTATTAGAGTTAACTGCCTGCCAAGTATTACGAACAGGATGGAATTGTTCAGGAAGATCTGCATGTTAATGATACGTTCAGCTATTCGTTTCTGATCAGGGGTTGAACAAATTGTTTGCTGGATAATCATCTCTTGCATTGCTAGTACTAGTGCTGAAGGACTTTCCCAAGCACTCACCCTATCCCTATTTTCTTACTCTTGTCGTTATGCTAGTCACCAGCGAGGAGGCCTACACTTCCCCCTCACGTAAATAGGTCCCTTTATACTAAGGACTCATAGAAAACTATCCCTTCGTCAAAGGCTAAGAACAGAGAAAATGGGAAAATGGATATCAACAGGATCAGCATCATGATGTCCCTACCAAAACCACGTGGAAGATGGTTGGTGCGTCCGCCACCCCATAAGGTACGGGAACGCGATGCACATCCGCATTTCTGCTGTTCAGGGGATCGCCTTCCCTTCCCTCACACCTTCATAAACTGCACCCTTGATCTTTTCAGGCGTGCCCTGTTCCAAAAGGGTGCCTGTCTTTCTAACAGTACACTTCTCCTATTGTTGTTTTTTATAAAGGATGATGATGTGTTGCCTGTTTGGGAATGGATCAAATCGCCTGGATCTTGGACATGACAGCCTTTGAATGCGTTTATCCCTTAGACCTTCGGATTTGAAAGTCCAAGCCCTGAAACAGCGCTCCGAGAGGCAACAACCTGTGCCCCTTCCTCCATTTTCGATGGTGGTTCACCAACCTCATAGCTCGGAACCTATTACCATCAGGCCTAATAATCCTCCTACTTCAAGATCAGTCAGAAGCTGACACATATGACCACCCTTCTGAGCATTAGTGATCATGTCAGGTGGGAAGATCGACTTTTCCCTATTGATTTAGACGACACCTTCGCTTTGTCAGATGTGAAACTATTCCTGATCCATTTTCCCCTGATGACTTGACCAGTGGCAGCTCATGTACAGACACTGTGGAACTGCAGCACAGCAAATATTCACTTGATATTATCGATATCATTCAATATAAACATATTTTCTTTCATTCTTTCTTTAAACTTGTACCATATGTAATCCTCAAGCTTAATATCAGTAGCCATCCTTTAGTTTATGAACAATATTGAAAAATCATTGTATGGAACTGTGCACTTCAAAGTTCCAGCTGCGTGGAGTTTGGCTGTTTTGCACATATGAAGCTGAACGCAAGGCCGAGAGGGAGTGTGTGCACTTCCGCTCCTACAGTGCCAATAGTGGCGTGTTGGTGGAAGGTAGTTATTTCCTTTTTACTTCACATGTGATGTGCTAGGAAACCATATTCTTGAATTTAATAACGAGAGTAGAGTTATACTATTATTCCATTTCCCGGCAATCAATTTCATTCTGTTCTTTTACAACATTTTTTTTTATTCTCTTGACAAGTCCCATGAATACATCAAAGGCAGAATACTGCTTTTCAACACCAAAAAACCATAAAAACTTTTCTAATAAGCACTATGAATTCAGAAACTAAATGCATTTACATCGCCTTCAATGGAGAAAAATATTCATTAGTTGTCATCCAGAAATCAAGGAGAAAATTATTTGATCTTTTAGTGCGAATAAAAACAAAAAGAGATTTCATTTTTAAATGAAAGGTTCAAGTCTGAACAGTAACAATTTAGGTTACAGTAAGTAAAGAAAAATTTGATTTTGTTCCTTCAGGATTTTATCAAGTTTCTCAATAAATTTTCTTATACCTCTTTGTTTTTCTTTAACACAATACTAAAACAGAGGCTAAAGATATTCTGGAGAAGCAACTACCATTAATCTTAGCCAAGAGCCACCACTGAACTTAACAGTGGAGTTGATCGCATATTGCGGTCTCCTGCTCCTGTTCCTGTTCTAGAGGTTAACAAAGAGGAAAGACGTCCCTGAACAGTGCAAAAATCGTTGACACTGCTGCTCAACCCTCAAGTAAGCGTGCTCGAGTAGTGTCACCAAAGAGAAAATAAAGACAGTAACTTTGGTGGTGCACCTAACTTACAATTCCGGGGAAAAGAAAGCCATCGGTTGGTGCTTTATTTCAGGAGGCTTATAACTCCAGCCACCAATTGGCACAGCTGTGGTCTTAATAGGCTGTGGATACTATCCAGAGGATATAGCAGCAAGCATCAGCCCCTTAGGACTCCCTCTAACCTGCGATGTTGTCCAAATTGATATATCCAGCCCTCCCGAAGGAACAAAAATTTTACGTCACAGAAAGGGCTCATTCCAACTCCTTGCCTCTTGATCGGATGTGGCTACCTTAACCCTGGGGATGTCCAGTGAGAAGTTGGCTTGGCAGCCAACAGTCTTTTAAGTTGCTGAGAGTTTGAACTTGGAAACTGCTGCTATGTTGGCCTTACAAGTGTGTTCATGGTTGGACCATTGGTCAGGCACAGACTCCTACTTTGTGGTTTGGAAAATCTCTCCGATTCCAAGAAAAGAAAACAGTTTGAAGAATTCGTCCTCTAAATGGCCAAGGCTCTTGAATGTTTTACCTACCAGTGTTCCCTCCTGTGGAGCAATTGCATCTTCAAGCATCGGGATGCAGTGATAACCAAGTTGGTTCGTCAGATGGCCTCTCAGGATGCGTTGACTAGGCATAACACTGTTGTGATGGCAGACCTTTTCCCTCCTAAAGAAGGCGCAGCAGTAGTTGAGAAGTGGGAGATAGTAACCCAAGCCATCTTCTTTCGATGAGTGGCTTCAAATTAAGAAGATCCTCTGGCCTCTGCTAGAACCATGTCACCACCGGCTAAGCAGCTTTAGCAGTGTGACAGGCTTCTTCCAGAAGCTGGCCATTCTTATTACAGAAGACAAGGCATCTCATCACATTATTTTCGTCCCCATGGATAATCCAACTGGGGTGGTCTTGGTCGGCGAGGTTCACGTTAGGGAAGTCATTCCCTTTTATGCCACCACTTGAGCGAGTGCCTGTCAAAGTCATTGGACAAGGTGGCAACTCTATGGGGCAGAATCCTGGATGGTAGAGGTCTTTTGCTCCGGGTATTCTGTCCCGTTCACCAATTGTCGCCCTCCCCTCAATCAGATTCCCAAGATCCGGTTAATGTACTTGAGAGAGTCCACCGAAGACCTTCTCTTACAAGACGAGGTTCAGACTATGCTGGGAAAGAATGCCATAGGAAGACCATGACAGGTCTCCAGGCTTCTACTGCAACTTGTTCATGGTCAAAAAGTTGTCAGGGGTTGGAGACCAGTCATAAACTAGTATCATTTGAACCATTTGGTTCTTCAAACACTATACAAAATGGAGACTACTAACACAGTACTACAAGCAATCACACAAAGCAAGTTCTTACTGTCCATAGACCTCGAAAACGTGTACTTTCAAATCCCATTCTATCCAAGATCAAGAAAGTTTCTCTGCTTTGTTTTAGGGGAAAGGAGACTCCAATTTAGAGTCCTTTGATTCAGTCTGTCTACAGCCCCACAAGTGTTACAAAAGACATTATCCTGGTGTAGTCCTGGGCTCATGTCATGAGCATCAGACTTTTTCATTACCTTGACTATTAGCTGTTACTGGCAGAGTCCGAAGCTCAGACTCTACACCACAGAAACATGACAAATTCGGAGATAATTTGTATTTTTCCTAACCATACAAACCTTAGCTATTTACATTGGGTATTACTTTTGGCGTAGCTGAAATGGCGAGCCATTAGATTTTTAACGAGGGTTAACTACCCCCTTGCTAGTTAGCGAGGGGGTAGGGGAGGGGTAGCTAGCTACCCCTCCCCCCTCACACACCGGTGAACTGATTCACTTCGCTTAGAGGTATGTGTAAATAGCTAAGGTTTGTATGGTTAGGAAAAATACAAATTATCTCCGAATTTGTCATTTGTTCCGTAACCGAAATACAAACCACGCTATTTACATTGGGTGACTTAACCCTTAGGTAGGGTGGTAAGTCCCAGCCTTACTGGCTTTGGCTTTGCCCGGGGACTCGGAATCCGAGTATGTAGTACTCGAGATAAGGAGTCCCTGCACCTCGCAAGTTCCTTGCGACGCATGGAACGTGCGGCCTACATAAGCTTGTGTGTGAAGGAATGAAGTGTGACTCGTCCTAGGAAGTTGACCCGAACTCCTTTGGATGGAATTCTGGGATAGGACGTTGCCAATACCACCTCGTAAGGGTATGGGGACGCGACAGTATTATCTTAATACTAGGAACATAAGGAAGCATGGTTTACCTGCAGAGGTTTGAGGTCAGCTATGCAGAGAACCCAGGATGCTGCTTTCCCCAAGAGAGGGGAGGATGAAGGAAAGAGTAAGGGCCAGGCATCCTCTTTCATTCATGCAGACTAAAACCGAGTAACAATGCCCTCAACCTTCTGCTACTTGTCCATTAAGAAGCCTGAGGTTTAGACCAGCTGTTGTGAAGCCACCACAGGGCCGATAGAGAATGTATCGAGCCTCCTGTGGGTCACGTCCTGCAGGTAGTGGGTTGTGAAGGTCGCTTGACGCTTCCAGACCCCAGCTTGTAGAACCTGCGTCACCGAGATGTTTCTCTTGGATGCCAGGGACGTAACGATGCCTCTGACATCGTGTGCTCTAGTTCAACGTGACGGAGTAGGGTCTGGATTCAGGGAATGGTGGATGACCCTGCGAACCCATTCTGAGATGGAGTTCTTATTGACCCTCCTCTTCGTCCTTCCTGTGCTCACCAGCAGAGCTTGCACTCGAGGACAAACTGCAGCTGTTCTCTAGCAGAGAGCCTCAGACTCCTTACTGGGCACAGTAGGAGATGGTCTGGGTCATCTGCTACAGAACGGAGACTCAAAAACCGGAAGGAGTCGAACCGTGGGTCCGGAACTCCAGGCTTTTGAGTCTAGCCACAAACTCGGGGACGAACCTGATCGTTACCTCTCCCCATCCCATTGAATGGGCGACGTCGTACGAGAGGCCATGAAATTCGCTGACTTGTTTGGCTGAGGCCAATGCGGGCCAGAACACCGTCTTCCAAGTCAGGTGATGATGATGCCTGGCGTAATGGTTCGAACGGAGGTCTCTTAAGAGACCTGAGGATTCGAACCACATTCCATGGAGGAGGTCTCACTTCCGACTGAGGGCAGGTAAGCTCATAGCTTCATATGAATAGAGAAAGCTCCAGCGAAGAGGAAATGTCTATTTCTTTCAGCCTGAAGGCCAGGCTTAAGGCTGAGTGATAGCCTTTCACCGACGAGAATGAAAGGCACATTTCTTCTCGCCAATACACAAGAAATTCCGCTATTGCTGGAATAGTGGCATTGAAGGGAGAGATACCCCTTCCACGACACCAACCACAGAAGACTCTTCACTTTGCCTGGTAGACCCCTGCGGATGATTTTCGCAGGCGGCGAGACATCCTTTCCGCAACTTGTTGCGAAAAGCCCCCCTCTGTGAGGAGATGCTGGATAGTCTCCAGGCGTGAAGTCGAAGCGATGCTACGACTTTGTGGAAGATGTGCAGTGTGGTTGCTTGAGAAACCTGAGACGCAGAGGAAGTTCTCTCGTGAGTCCCATCAGGATCTGCAGAAGGTCCGGGAACCATTCTGCATGATGCCATAGCAGAGCTATCAAGGTCATTGACAGGTTGACCGATCGCCTGGTCTTGTTGAGCACCCTACTCATCAGACAGAACGGTGGGCAGGCGTAAACGTCGAAGTTTTCACCATCGTTGTTGGAAGGCATCTTCCAACAATTTCTGATTCTGATCATGGGCCTGAGAGCCTGTGGTTCAGAGCGTGGGGCCCCCCCCCCATTCTTTTGAAGCGTCCGAGAACAGCATCAAATCCGGGAAGAGGACGACAAGATCCACTCCTTTAGGAGGTTTTCGTCTGTCACCCACCACTGAAGGTCCGTCTGTTTCGCAGGACCCATAGGGATCATAATGTCCGGTGAATTGTGGCCCTGATTCCGCAGGGACTTGAGCCGCCAATTGTAGGGATTCCATCCCGAGGCGGGCTTCGGAACTAGACAAGCCAAGGAGGAAAGGTGACCTAGAAGACAAAACCACGATAGGGCTGGAAGCTCTTCTCGTCTGAAGAAAGGATTTGCGACCCTCCTCAGCCTTCCTATCCTGTTGTCTGATGGAAAGGCTTGTGGAGATTGGTGACCAATGCCATGCCTAGATATACCAGTCGTTGAGATGGAAGCAGAGAAGACTTCGAGATTTACTATGATCTCTAGATCTTGGCAAAGTCCTAGATGCTTGTCTCGGTGTCGAAGAAGAGTCGACTCCGAGTCTGCCAGGATCAGCCAGTCGTCCAGATAGTGGACGAGACAGATGCTGATCCTGTGCGTCCACGAAGATATCAGGGTGAACACTCTGGTGAATACCCGGGGAGCTGTGGAGAGACCGAAACACAGCACCTTGAACTGGTACATCTTGTTGTCTAAGCTGAATCTTAAGTACTTCCTGGAAGACGGATGGATTGGGATCTGGAAGACCGCGACCTTCAGATCCAGGGTACACATGAAGTCTTGCGGTCTCACTGCAAGTCTGATCGTGTCTGCTGTCTCCATGCTGAACGGAATTTGTTTGACAAACTTGTTCAGAGACGAGAAGTTGATGACAGGTCTCCAGCCTCCAGACGCCTTCTTTACAAGAAAGAGCCGACTGAGGAGGCCTGGGGAGCCGTCGACGACCTCCTGGAGAACATCCTTCTCTAACATGGACTCGACTTCTGCCCGTAGGGCTAGCCCCTTTATCGATCCCTTGGCATAGGAGCTCAACGACACTGGATTCGTTGTCAGGGGAGGAAGAGGTGTTATGAACGGGACGCGATATCCTCAATTGTTCACGGAGATCGCGTAGGAATTGGCCCCGAGTTGCTGCCACCTGAAAGCGCAACTTTTAGGCATCCCCTCACTGGTGGACATGTAAGGGATTGCCAATCCTAGCGTTTACGGCCTTGGTCACTCCCTCTAGGATTCTTGCCTCCCCTAGAGGACTTTCTGCCCTTTTTGTCTTTGACAGGAAAGGACTTGTGTTTGGACACCTTCGTCTCGCCGTTGCTGCCGGTTTCGTCGTCTTGGACTGGCGAGGGATGGAAGAGTGCACGAGCTTGCAGACATCCACGGCTGGGACCTTCGAGCAGAACCTCTCGGCCACCGCATCAAGTCGTTTTTAGGATCGAGTTAGCCCAAAAGTTCGATACTTGGAGGGTCAGAAACTCGCTGGTTTGTGGTGCTCTTCTTGGACAGATCCTCGGATCGCAGCAGGATGCCCAGAGACCCCAGCCAGACATCCAGCCACGAAGTGGTCTGCATGGCATACTTTGCGACCTTATCCTGACTCAGGATTTCTGTTGCCGAGAATGTCATCTGCCGGCTAGAGTCTCTCTCAAGAGAGACTCCCCTGGAAAGCTCTTCCACAGAGTGGAGGAGCGGATGAGCTAAACAAGGCTCCTCCATGAACTCGAAGTACCTCCTCTGTTGAACACGAGGAGGTGAGAGGAGCTTGTTGCCAGCAGCGGAACGGCTGGAGGAGGAGAGCTCTGAGAGCTGGCCCTCAACCTTATCTCTGGCACTCTTCACCCCTTGGGACCAAGGCAGAGCCGCACTGGTCTTAGAGGGTTTCTGAGTGCCATTGATTTGGTCCAGGACCGTATCCTTGCCTTCACGAGGGAAGGTCCCAGAAGGCGTGCTCTGATTCAAGCTGCTCTCCTCCGGGTGAACTGGCAGCAAAGTCTCCCGTCCCCAAAGGCTCTACTTGGGGGAACTCTTGGAGTCCTTCGGATCCCTCCTAGAAGGGATCCGGGACTCCAACAACGAAGTCTGAGGGCTCTTCTCCTCCCAACACGGGGCGATACTCCTGCTCCAGGTGGGGTTTCTCCCATTGGCTGCAGTGGGAGCAGTCCTCACCTCGGTAGAGAGCGCGCGTTGGCGCTTGCGCGATGGGAAAAAACCCGGGGTGGCGCACGAGAGATCGTTGAAAACCCTTGGGCACGCGGGTGGGCATGCGGGCGCGTGAGCGTGCGGGCGCGTGAGCGTGCGGGCGCGTGGGCGCGTGGGCGTGCGGGCGAGACTTCCTAGTGGGTGAGCAGGAATCAGATTGACGTGCAGAACGGAGTGAAGAGTCTATGAGAATGTCGGCGCGCGTGCGCGCGGCTGTCCTTGAAGATCCTTAGCGCATGTGCGCGGGAGAAGATCGATATTGCTAAAAGATCGTCGGCACTTGTGCGCGCTAGAAGATCGTCGGCGCTTGAAGATCATCAGCGCTCTGTGCGCGTAAGAAGATCGTCGGAGCTTACGCGCGTAAGAAGATCGTCGGCGCTTACGCGCGTAAGAAGATCGTTGGCGCTTACACGCGTAAGAAGATCGTCGGCGCTTACACGCGTAAGAAGATCGTCGGCACGTAAGAAGATCATCAGCACTTGAAGATCGTCTGCCAATAAGATCGTCAGCGCTTGCGCGCGAAAGAAGATCGACGGCGCTCGAAGATTGTCGCCGCTAGCGCACGAAAGAAGATCGTCAGCACTTGCTCGCGAAAGAAGATCGTCAGCCAAGAAGATCGTCAGCGCTTGCGCGCGAAGAAGATCGTCAGCGCTTGCGCGCGAAAGAAGATCGTCGGCGCTTGCACGCTTACGAAGATCGTTGACGTACGAAGATCGATGGCGAGCATGAGTAGGATGAAGGGACGGCCGACAGGACGATCAGGAACTAGGACGATCAACTCTGGAAGTTCTGGTGAGCGCTAGTGCGCTAGCTCAAGACTGGAACAGAATTCCTCTGGATGGAAGTCTCAGGACCAGTAGACGAGCGCTTGCGCGCAGGAAAACGTTGGCGCGCAGGGAATACCTGGCACTTAAGGGACTTACTCACAGTGTGAGAAAGTCACTTTTGCCCCGAAGGGACCGGTGCCCGTTGGATAACGGGGTACCCACAGCGTCAGCAGTCAGGAACGGAGATGGCAGGTCAGCAGGTCTAGGAGATTCTGAACAGGAACAGTCCTCCGAAGAGGAGTCTCTATGAGTGGCCTCTCTCGCAAACGAGAGGGGTGAACACTTCGTAGACGAGACTAGAAGACACTGATGATGGTGCCCCTTAAGGAGCAATCCTCCGAAGAGGCTTCCTTATGAGTGGCCTCACTCGCGAATGAGAGAGGTCAAAAGATTCTGTAGCTGCTCAGCCCCTCGAGCATAGCTGCAGGTGCGACCTCTCAGCCCCAAAAGCATAGACGCACAAAATCCATGGTCCGGCCTTGCAACCTCTCAGCCCCTTGAGCATGGTTACAAGAGCGGTCGCTCAGCACCAAGAGCATAACCGCCCGAGGACCAGGAAAAAACCCATCCGGGAATTATAAAGGTAAGAGAAGTTCCCCCCTTGCAGGGGAGAAAACTCATACCTGGGAAGGGAACCTCCCTCGGAAGGGAAGTTACCCATCCCTGGAGGCAAACCTCCTGAGCGTTCTAAGATGAACTAAAGAGCTGACAGTTGTCACGGGAGAACTTCTAGGAGAAGGGAACACGCCCATGACGACGTCCTAGAGAGGCGGCAGCAACAGCAGACTCCCCAGGCACCAACAGGACAGCTCTGCTTCGTTGGCACATTGGGCAAACGAAGAAACTAGATCGTTAACTGGGAAAATAAAATAGATAATTAGTTAACAAAAATTCCCCCTGGGGGAACTCTGAAGAGAAACCCCGAGGGAATAGAACATAAGAATTACAAACCAAGTATGAGCCCTCCTCCCCCACCGACATTTACGGGAGAAGGGGGAGGGCGGAGAACTGTAACAAAAACAGAATTATAACAGAACTATAACAGAATTATAATTATGTAATTATGTAATTCATCTAAGAATGTTCATAAATAGTAAGAACGACTGAACCCCGAAGGAAAGCGTTCTTCACCGAAGCTGAAAAGTTAACAAATACAAAAAGATTTCATTAAAAATAATTGAGATAAACGGAATAGCAACTAGACCCGCAACGGGAAAGAAGCTTCCGTAATAGTATGTAGTAGCAGTAAAAGGGTGAACGACCTCGAGTAGAGAGAGAGAGACCATAGTGAATCTAAACTCCCACGTTCCCTTCGCTGAGAGTCCAAGTTCCCCGCAGGGAAGGAGGAACAGCGGAGAAAACAGATGAATGAAGAAAGTCCAGCGATGACGATTCCCCACGGAGGCCGAATATCGGAAGCCGAAGGAACGACCGAAGGACCAAGGGAGAGATCGCGCCCCATGAAGTGCAACCACGGTGGCCTGGAACTACGAGGTGACGTTGTCGTACACTACACACACACAGCACAAACACTGAAAAGGAAACTTACTATATTTCTATACCCAAATATATACATAAACATAAAGAATGTTTATATATATATATATATATTAAGTATAAGAAAAACTAAGTAATTAAGTAAAGACAAAACAATAATGGCTGCAAAGCGAGGGTGGGAGCAGACACGTCTGCCCACCACCCGAGCCAAAAGCGAAGTGAATCAGTTCACCGGTGTGTGAGGGGGTAGTTAACCCTCGTTAAAAATCTAATGGCTCGCCATTTCAGCTACGCCGAAAGTAATACCCAATGTAAATAGCGTGGTTTGTATTTTGGTTACGGAACAGTTTTTTTTTTAGTTTTCTGAAGAGCATGGAGCCTGCCCAAGTCTCAAAGTCAGTACTGCTGTCTGCAGTACAGCACTTTTACATGAGTATCGATGGGGTCCAAGTAAAAGCACACTATAATAGGTGGAGGCTGCTGTCGTTCCTATTTGTACCCGACTGTCGCAAAAATGCAAAAGCCATCAATTAAGGATTGTTGATTTGACTCCATTTCTTTGCTTAAGGAGGAACCTGATAATCCTGATGATCTGTTATTTTTTCCTGTAAGGGCTCTGCGCTTCTACTGTACTTGAAGCGTATACCTGATAGTGCTTTCCTACAGTACTACACCTTTTGTAGGTATGGAAAAGACGAAAAAGAAGGACACTAAGAACAACATATCTTGACTTTGCGAGATTCTCAAAGCTGATAAGCACCAAGGGGAATCCTCCTCTAAAATGAATTCCCAAGCACAAGATGTCAGATGAATTGCAGCCACTCAGTGTCCCAAGTTCTTAAAGTTGGTTGTTTTCCTATGAAAAAAAACAAATGAGTCATTCAAAATGGGTAAACTCTAGCGTGCAAAATGGTACGGCCGATGAAAATTCATTGCAACCAATATGGCATGCCCTACTCGCCTATGTGTCGAGTAGATAAGCTGTGGCTTTAAGTGGATAACCCACTCTCAGTTTTTACCTTTTAAGTTTGCATTACTTTAGTGTTAATTCATTCTATTGTCTTTCAGAATGAGTGCAAAGCAAGTGTGTGTGATGACATCTTGTAATAATGTGGAAGGACGTTCGTGGGGGACTTTCGAAGGGAGTTGAAATCTCCCACTGTAACTCCTGAAATTCACTTGACTGAACCTTTGTTGTCAAGTCTGCCACCAGGCTAGACAATGAAAGACAGTGACCATGTAATTCTCCAGGTTTATTCTAAAGACGTAGAATCTTCTGCCGTCCATAGTGAAGTAGGAGATCCCTATGTTGGAGGCTGATTTTCCTTTGTCCCTGATCTTACGGTGTACTCCAACTGATGCTCGCTGCACGATGGCTGAGGAGCGCCATGCTGGGCCATTGATTTTGCCACCTTTCAGTGCTCTGGACTCTTACTGCCAGCTGTTTATAGAGGAACTGGGGTCTCAAAAGCGAGTTCTTAGGTTATACACCTCTGGCTTCGCCTTTGAGGTGTAATCCCCACTTACACCTCGAGGGCCACGTCTTCATGATGTCCAAGGTATGCCAACTACATCTTCTCTGACAGTATTGTTAAAAGTGTTCCTTCAGGTATGTACTCCCAGAGTTCAACATCATGATTTTTATCCTCAGGCCAGAGCGCTAACATGCTAGTGTGGCAAGTCATCAACAGCAACAAAGAATACGAGTTAGTGAGGCGTGTACGTCTTCATAACGTTCAGAGGTAAACGAGTCGTCCGCCATACAACAAATTAGTGGTGAGTCCGCCTAACCACAATCTGGTCATTCAAGTTTAATTCCCTCTGAATCCTGGAGACCTGTCGAAGACTTCTTTAACTGCATTCTTCTCCAGCATCTTGTGAAGCTCACCCTACCAGAGGAGATATTTATCTGATCCCCTCAAATACAATGACAGGTTCATCCGAGTACGAGTCAAAGGAGGACAATAGTCTCTGAATGGGACGAGATCCAGTGATCTCAGGACTTCTACCACCCATGGTTCTGCCATGTGGAAATGTCACCTTGTCCAATGACTTTGCAGATATCCCTCAACAGGTGGTGCATTAGGGGAATTGCCTCTTTATCGGGCACCACGCCATCCTCGACTCTTTCAGAAGGGGGTGGTCCTTACAGAAAAAGGACTGGGAGAAGTTTTCTTGTTTCTTGTAACGAGTAAATCAACCAGCAGACAACACAGAGGTGAGGGCTCTGGTGGGGAAACATGAGCGTTAGGTTGAGGAGGAGCAGAAAAGGGTGACAACGCTGCCTTCCTGAAGAAGGTACCTTGGCTATCCTTCTCCCACTCAGGTGTCAAGTAAAAGAAACATTACGTAGGGCTAGCGAGTCTCGACTAGCCATCTGGCGCATAAGCTTACTCACGACAGCATCTCTATGCTGGAGAATACAGTTGACCTAGAGAAAAGCACACAGGTAAAAAAAAACTACAGCACTGGAGCAAATAGTCGAATATGAGATTCTCAGAAAATGCAAAATAGGACGGTACCCATAACCAGTAGTCTAGCCAGGAACAAGCCAGGAAAGATGTCATTGAGACCACTTTTAAGTTGGATATATCGGCAGCATAAAAAAAGCAACTGATTGCCGAGTTACACTGTCCTGAGACACCCGTCATGTCCACGATGCGATCTCCGGATCAGGTTAGGATGTGCACCTTCCATCATACAAAACTTATGTCGACGCAAAAGAGGAGATGGCAGCAGTTTCAATGATCTCACTGCCTTCAGCGAGTGATCAGTCAGAAATCTGCTTAAATACTTGACGTAAGATGTTAAGAGCCTAATGACACCAAGAAAGGTTCAGGTTCAGCCTGGAACTCTGAATCTCCAGGAAAAACCTATCTATATGGGTATATCGCCTAACTACAGGTTCACAACGAGCCTCCCCAAGGGCACTGGTTGGTCGAATGAGGCTCATGACCTTCATAAAAGAAGACTTTTCTCCAGGATCGGAAGTAAAAACCTCCAAGGAAACAACTTCTGCTTGTTCGGAAGATTCTACCTCAAGAGGGAACTCTGGAGTCTCGTCAATGGTGATGGGGGAAGAGGCACAATGTGAAGCGATCCCAGGTCTAACTATTGGAGGTGAAGCATAAGAAGTCTACTCCTTACGGATCTTTCAGGAGGTCTTTCACTTCTCCGGAACATTCTTTTATTTCAGACGCACCTCTGGGGTGTGGGTCAAAGAGATGGAATGGGAACGTGAATGTTTAATCCTGGCTACATGTTCCGGAGGAGTCAAGAGTAAACTGTTAAGTTAGAGGAGAACTAAGACTATCATCCTCCTAAATTGAAGTACAACAAACATCAAATTTTGGTCAACTTATACACTCCTTGAAAGTGTTCTGCCTTTTCTGAAGTAGCCATGTTGATAAACTTGGAAAAGCTCCGGAGGCGACCAAGGTCTTGAACATTGGATAGCAGCAAACAGCTGATGCTGTGACTGCTGGGAAAGAGGAGCAACTCGAGGAAATGTAGGATAAGGATCCACGCATCATTTCCTATACGAAGATTGATGCAAAGGAGAACCTCCCATAAATGAAGCATCATGTTTAACCTACAAATGGTTGAGTATTGTCAAGAAGAGGCAGAACAGTGAGTATCACTATCTAACCTAATGGCTGGAGGGGAAGACAAGAGTCCTTTGTGGAAAGATCGATGATCCACATGGCATAGAGCCTGGGGCACACACTGGAAGTGGCACATTCATCTGATAAACATTTGGGCATGTTGAGCGTTCATCCAAAACACAAACATTAGGACGTGTACCACATTTCGACGGATTGTAGAATAGCAGACACGTCTCAGCAGATTTGCGAGAGGGCAAACAAAGGGATGGATTGTAGGACTGTGACCCTCTGTCGAGCACGGGCGCAGTCTTAGATGGATCTCCGAACACGACACCAAAAGTTGCTCTTTATGAGACTGAGATGATGACCTCTTAGGAGAAAAAGCTGATGTAATCTCTCTATCTAGGGAAGAGAGACCCAATGGTCCTTGAGGGGTAAAAGGAATGCCAGACTTCCCAGAGGCATGAGGGGAGTACGTTCTCAACAACGGAGATGGAGGAAGATCGAGCGAGTGCCAAGATGGTTGGCGCGCAGCTGCAAGATGGCGAGGTGTGCACTTTGGTGTGAATTCAGGCTGAGTGCCCATAGTGTGCAGAGGAGAGATTTCTGGGATGTATTCTAAAAAATTGCACCAAGGATCTATGTAGGAAATTAAGAGCTACTGTACTCATCTTCTTCTTCGTCTGCATTTTTTCCCACTTTTATGTGGGGTCGATGTTTCTGGCCAGCTTTCTCCATCTACCTCTGTCCCACACTTCATCACCGGTTAATCCCTTTGATCGAAGGTCATCCTTGATACAGTCCATCCACCTTTGCTTTGGTTTCCCTCTCCTTCTCGTTCCCTGTACCTCTCAGTAGGAGAAGCTACTGTACTCGTGCAGACCAAAAATGCTTATAGATGGTATTGGCAAATGAGGATAATATATCTCAGCCGGCTGACTGGAGGCAAAGTATCAGAGACAAAAGTAGAATCCTCGGCCTCATGAGATAAAAACACGGTCACCATCCTCCGATACTGTGTCTTGGGTAAGACTTGATAACAAAGGACCGGGCAGGGGAAGATCTGGGCTTGACAGACATCTAAACCTCTTACTCTACTTCAAACCAACTGATGGCGAGCGATCACGTTTAGCCTTTTTCTTCCGTAGACCATGGAACTTCTCCCACTGGGAGGGTGACCACTCCTTACACGCAACACAAGGGGACTCCAATGAGCACCTATATCTACGACACGTAAGACAAAAGATGAGGATCTACATTAAGGCAGCTCATGAAGGTTACACAAAGTTGTCCTTCGATGCCAGGACATGTACACACAACACTCACTTGTTTCACACTCATTCTTCAACACAAAAGAGAAACCAATCAAACAAGCAAGAAATATTGGAGTCCAGTAACTGACATCCAATGTGTTGAGGAACATCATACAAACCTATGCAGTATGAGTGAGGGTGAGGCAGCCATGACCCAGCTGCTTCCAGACCCTCAATAATTCTTCAACTGCCTCACCCACAATTATGACAAATTTAAGGTAATTTGTATTTTTCCTATCCACACAAACCAAGAGTTCTTTATTAGGGAATATACTTATGGCGAAGCTGGAAGACTAGCTATAAGACTTTCAAGTGAGGTGTAAATACCTCGTCAGTAATTAGCAAGGGGAGGTAGCAGGTAGTACTGGCTACCCAGCTCTCTCACACACACACACACACATCAGTGCTGTCTCGTCATTTTTGCTTGTAGGCAGGACTTTCAGAGGAATAGGTGATGGCAGATAAATTTATATAAAGAGCTACAGGTTTGTATTGCTAGGAAAAACACAAATTACTTTATTTTTGTCATTTGTTCCGATAACAAAATACAAACCTTCTGCTCTTTATTAGGGAAGACTCCCCCTTTAGGTGGGTGGAAGTCCTAACCAACTGGCTGGGTTTTAACCTGGGGGTTCCCACCCATGCTACGCACGCATAAGGAGGAATACCCTGACCCTTCGCTAAAATCTGTGCCATAGCATCCTTTAGCAGCCTGGGCCATCTGTGTAGTTGTGTGATATCAGCAGTGTGACTAGTCTAGGTAAGAATTCTTAGAAATAAATCTTTAAAACAACCATTGACATACCCAATCCTATCTCACCAGGGAGCATGGGGACGCAACAAGTATACATCTCTCTACCAGGTTACGCAAGGGAAAGGGTTATTACCTGCACACAGAGGAGGCCAGCGTGCTGAGTACCGTAGGTGCTGTGCCCCGAGAGGGGAAGATGACAGAAAGGAAGAGCAAGTCATTCTTATCATTCATCCCAGACTTAATCCAAGGTAACCTCTGCCCTCCACTATACACTACCTGTCCATCAAGGAGCTAGAGGTGTTTAAACCACTGGTTGAGCAGCAACCACAGTACCAATAGATAATGTCTCCATGTTCCTGTGGGTCACATCTTGCAGGAAGTGGGCGGTGAAGGTCATTTGATTCTTCCACACACACGCTTGCAGACATACGTCACGGGAGTTCTTAAACACTAGGGATGTGGCAGTGCCCCTAACACAAGCTCTAGGTCTTTTTGTCCAAGGAAAAGGATCAGGATTCAAGGCCCAGTCTATGACCTTACGAACCCCTGCTGATATAGTGTTCTTGGTGATCCCTCAACTTTCTCCATGCTGGCAAAAAGTGCTCCTACTAGGGGGCAAGCACCTGCAGTTCTTTTGAGGTAGCATCTCAAGGCCCTCACTGAACTAAGTGGCAGTTGATCTGGGTCATCTGTTACATTACGGAGACTTTCAATTTAGAACGACCCGAATCTTGGATCCGCTACTCCCGAATTTTGAGTCTTGGTGATAAACACATCCTCTTAAATGGGAGATGTCTTAGGAATAACCATGGAGTTCACTTACTCTCTTGGCAGAGGCCAAAGCGAGAAGGATACAGTCTTTTGAGTCAGGTGAAGAACTGATGCCTGGCGTAATGGTTTGTAAGGGGCTCCACTTCAGAGATCAAAGAACACGAACCACGTTCCATGAAGGAGGTCAATTTCCGACTGAGGAGAAGCAAGCTCGAAACTCCGTATGAGGAGAGAGAATTCCAACAAAGAGGAAATATTAGTTCCTTTCAGTCTAAAGGTGAGGCTTAAGGCTGAGCGATAGCCTTTCACAGCTTAGACTGAGAGGAGCTTTTCCTCTTGAAGGTAAATGAGGAAATGCACTATTGCTGAAATGGAGGCATAAAGGGGAGAAATATCCCTTCTACGACACCAACAACAGAAGATATTCCACTTGGCCTGGTAGCCTATAGCTGGAGACTCCCGAAGGTATCCGGACATCATCTTCGCAACATATTGCGAAAATCCTCTCTGCATGAGATGTTGGATAACCTCCAGGCGTGAAGAAGTATGAACTCTACAGCTTTGTGGTAAATGTTCACGTATGGTCATTTGAGCAGGTCGTGGCAATGAGGAAATTCTCTCAGGACTTCTGTCAGTAGCTGAAAAAGGTCCGGAAACCATTCCGCATGATGCCATAGCAGAGCTAAGAGGATCATTGCTAGATTGGAGGATGATCTTGGCTTGTTGAGCATCCTTCTCATCAGACAAACGGGGTAAAGGCGTAAATGTTGATGTCCCACCGTTGTTGGAATGCATCTTGCCAGAGAGCCTGGCGATCCGAGACAGGGGAATAGTAAAGTGGGAGTCTGGGAACCCCATAAAGTCAAGACTTTGTTTGCTACTAGATGATTCACAGACCACTCAGAGCCCACAATCTGAGTTGCATTGCTCAGGTTGTCATGCAAGCACATTCCTTTTGCCTGGAATGAAGTGAGCCGACAGGGACACTAATTTGTCTTCTGCCCATCTTAGCATCTCTACTGTAAAGGTGCTGCCAATATATGCTAGGATCTTTCGGACTTGGACCAGAGCCCGGAGGTTGTGTGATAAAGCAGATGGGGTCCCAACCCTTCTTTTGATGCATCTACGCATCAATTCCGATGGGAGTACAAAAAGGTCGACTCGCTGGAGATTCTCGTCTATCACCCACCATTCTAGGTGCGTCCTCTGCTCGGACACCATGGGGACCAACGAACCTGGAGAGCCCTTGTGTTGAACCCCCCTGGACCTGAGCCGGCACTGAAGTGAACGAATTCATAGATGGCCATTGAGCACTAGATGTTCCAGGGATGATAGGTGACCTACCTATGAGATATAACCACCGCTGAGCTGGGAGTGCGTCTCGCTGTAGGAAGGGACTTGCATAGTTCTTCAACCTCTGGATCCTATCGTCTGAAGGGAAGACTTTCTGCAGGTTGGTGTCGATGATCATTACAAGATATACTAGTCTTTGTGATGGTAGCAGGGACCACTTCGAGGTTTACCACAATCACTAGGTCGTAAAAAAACTTGGAGTCTACCTCGGTGTTGAAGAAGGGTGGCCACAGAGTCTGCTAGGATCAGCCAGTCATCCGGGTATCTTAGGAGACAGATGCCAATCCTGTGGGCCCAGGTTGACACTAGGGAGAAAACCCTTTCTGAAAACCTGAGGTGCTGTTCACAGGCCGATGCACAGCACCTTGAACTGGTATTTTCTGCCGTCATAGATGATCCTCAGATACTTCATGGATGACATATTTACGGAGATTTGGAAATATGCGTCTTTTAGGTCTAACTTGTACATGAAGTTCTGTGGTTTTACTGCTTGTCTGACTGTCCGTCTCCATCCTGAATTGAATCTGTTGTACAAACTTGTTCAGGGAAGAAAGGTTGATGACAGATCTCAAGCCTCCAGACGCCTTTCCACAAGAGAGTTAACTGTTAAAGCCTGGGGACTCATCTAAGACCTCTTAGAGAGTGCCCATCTCCAATATGGTCAGGACTTCTTGACCCTGGGGGCCCTCTCCTTCACAGATCCCTTTGTGAAGGAGCTCGGCAGACCTGGAAGCAGAGTCAACGGAGGTAGAGATTGCATGAAAAAGGACGCAATTACCTAAATGAATCACAGAAACAGTCCTAGACTCGGACCCACGCTGCAGCCACCTCTGCCACTAACACTGCAGGCATCCCCCCACTGGTGGACAAGTGAGAAGATTGGCCTCCCTAGTGGGAGCATCCTTTACCATTACCTCTTCCTCCTCAGTTGTACCTGCTTCTCTTCGGCTTGGGCATAAAAGGGCTTCTTGGAAGACCCCTTGGAAACTCTAAAACTACTGCTATTCCCCTGCAGTCTAGATGTCTGTGGTTTCCTCCGTCGAGGAGACGATCCGTTGGATCTGGAGGTCATTGTCCTCTGAAGGCGAGTCCTGGCTTAACTTGATTTTCCAGCTCTCTCAACATCTTCCATGCTCAACAATGATGGTCCCTCCATTGTCGAGTTCCTAATTCTCACCACTTCTGGGTTAGGAAATTGTCTATGGAACTTTTGAACTATCTAGTCCCGTCAACTGAGGATCGAGTTTGCCCACAAGTTGAATACTTGGTGGGCAAGGAACTCCACGGTTCTGGTTCCCGACAATAGAAACATTGCCATGGACTCCGGTACGTTCTTGAGACCAGTCCTCCATCCTGATCAGGTGGCCAACTGACCCTAGCCACAGATTGAGTCACAAAGTTCCCGACATAGCGAACTTTGTGACCTCTCCAAATTTAGGGCATCGGACGATGAGAAGACAGGCAAGCTAGAAAGCTTCTGGTATGAAAACCTTCTTGTTAAGGCAGAAGTAAGGGAAGTCGATTTTCTTCAATCACCTCACAGTACCTCCTCTGCTGTATGAAAAGGGGAGGTAGAAACTTATAGCAGTACCTCCTCTGCTGTATGAAAAGGGGAGGTAGAAACTTATAGGAGTCGTTGGCACAGAGTGAAATTAACATCCCAGGGATTTGTGAGAAGGCCCTCTTCCTGGCCCCTTTCAACCCCCTCGACCAGGACAAAGCTGAGCTGGTCTCTGGGTGCCGTATAGATGTTGTAGCACCACGTCCCTCCCTTCCAGCAAAGCAGTAGAAGGGTCATCGAGTCCATTGATGGCCCTCACGCAGTCTAGCACCTGCCAGAATGCATGGTCGGAATCCTTCTGCTCAGTCTCCTTATATCTAGGACTTGCTGCCTTGGGAAAGTGTCATCATATCCCAATTCCTGGTCATCATCCACCCACGAGCTCTTACTCATAGGAGCTCCAGGAAGGCCGTAGTTGTCTTCATAGTGCCGGGAGGATTACCTAAATGTTGAGGGAGCCTCCCTTACCATCGTAAATACTTTTGAAGCAGAGGGGTTGCTTACCCTCTCCTGAGGTTGAATCGACATTCTAGCAGAATGGTTCTTTGGCACGGTCTTCAAATCCTTACTCTCCCTAAGAGGGGGAAGGAACTCCGCCAACAGGGAAGGTCTTGCATTCTCCTTGCGTCTAAAGGGTTCGGAAGAGACGTGTGAAGGCTGCTCTTCTCCCTTTGATGAAATGCGCTGTTCTAGGGTGACGACATTGATGGGAGACAGTCGGTAGGATTCAGTGAAAAAGATCTCCCTGAAAAATCTCCAACACAGTTTGTGTGGGGGTGCAGAGTGTCTCCTGGAGGAGGAGTAGGATTCCTCTGCCTTCTCCTATTCTTTGTTGGCATAATAGGTCATAGGCGTCATCTCCAACTGGGAGGAATCTTGTTGCCACGCCTCTGAAGATACAGTAAGGTTGCGCACTTTGATCTGATAGGTGACACAATCATCAGGGATTGATGTTCCTGAGGTGGGACCGGAACCGAAATCCTCCGCCTTGGATCAGAAGGAGGAGAACTTTGAAGGAACAGAAGTTTGCAATAGGATGCAAGATGTTATGGTCAAGGCTGCTGGTCCAAGCTTACCTGCGGGACACTACAGCAAACCAGTAACTGCCAGACAGTGTTCTTACCAAATTGCCAAACCATGGAACATTCTTACCAAAGGCTGGGACAGAGTACAGTGGTTCATTGGTATGACTATGGGCTGGAGATTGCCTATGAGGAGTCGGTGCTCTCTCACCTGTCTGTTAAAAAATGGGCATACTGTCTCCCTCTATCTTGCTAGAGCGAGTCAGCGAGCATGGAGCTCTGGGAGTGCGCTGGACTGGATTGCCTTCTATTGCGTTTCTATGCATTGCGTGGATACATGGCGCTGTGAAGGCATTCATTGCCAGGCAAGTGCTTGCTGCTGGGGAGTTCTTGTTACTGGGCGAATGTTCGCTGCTGGGAGAGCAATTGTTACTGGGAGAATGTTCATTGCTGGGAGAGTGATTGTTACGGGGCGAATGTTCATTGCTGGGAGAGTGATTATTACAGGGCGAATGTTCATTGCTGGGAGAGTGATTGTTACAGGGCGAATGTTCATTGCTGGGTGTGTGATTGTTACAGGGCGAATGTTCATTGAAGGGAGAGTGATTGTTACAGGGCGAATGTTCATTGCTGGGAGAGTGATTGTTACAGGGCGAATGTTCATTGCTGGGAGAGTGATTGTTGCAGGGCGAATGTTCATTGCTGGGAGAGTGATTGTTAAAGGGTGAATGTTCACGACTGGGAGAGTGCTTGTTACTAGGCGAATGCTCGATACTAGGAGAATGCTTGTTACTGGACAAATGTTCGCTACAGGTAATGTTTGCTACTGGGCAAGAGCTCACTACTAGGCGAGTGTTCGCTACTGAGCGAGTGTCTGCTACTGGGCGAGATCTTTTTGTGGGATGGTCACGAGTTGCTGGGTGATCGAAAGCTGCTGGTCCGTTGTGCGTTGCTGGGTAATTGTGAGCTGCTTGTGCATTGGTGTGTGGTTTCTAAACTCTGCATCACTGTGTGCTACTATAAAGTCACGAGAAGATGGGCGATCGCGAGCAGGAACTAGATTGAGAGTTCTGCAAGTAGGTGGGCGATCATACGGAGTGATCTCGTTCGGGATGCCGAGAGCATGAAAACAGTGTCTCACTGCTGGAATGTCATTTTCGTGAAACGTAGCGTCGGGTTGGCAAGGAGTCAAGGAACGGGGCGCAGTCATGAGCTAGAAACTGGTCTCGTTCTGGAACTTGTTGAAGAGATGTAACTGGTTCGCATGCGGCCTCCCGATCGAGGAGGGGAATGCTCAAGTGCTTAAGTTTTGTATAATCTGGAAGACTGAGATCTTTCTGGATAGCGGTGGATGTTCTGGGTGATCCTCCTATCAGTGCTGCGAGATAAGGGAAGTAAGCAATGGTCAATAGTTTGTTAAGTCTCGCATGGGGCTTGCTGCAAAGATGTTGCGATCGTCCGGAATCCCTCGGGAAAGCGAAGAGAACGCCTGAACTCCTTAAGGGACAGGGTGAGGAGGAGCAGGAGAGCGTTGAAGTCACCGAAAATGAGAACGACAGGAACAAGCCTCGGACTTTGCCTCCCCTCTGCAAGCTAAACTAACTCGGAGCGAGCTAGGCAAGAACAGCAGCATACCAAGTAGGAGAAGTCAGCGACTGGGTTGGAAAGACTGCACCGGGCATGGCTAGGGATTCCTTTGGTAAAAAACTTCTGAGCCCTTCGGAAGATCAAGGTCCACCTCCAAGGAAACTAGAATGCGTTTCCTCTCTGCTCCCAACGAGACAACACATGTCAGTGAGCTGGGTAGCCGGCACTAGCCGCTACCTGCCCACGCTAACTAGCAGTGGGGTAGTTACACCTCGCTAAAAGTCTAATGGATAGTTTCCAGATTAGCCAAAAGTATATTCCTTAATAAAGAGCAGAAGGTTTCTAACAAACCAATCTATAAGGGTATATCTCCCACCTACAGGTTCACGATGAGCCTCCCCAAGGCAATTGATTTGTCAAATGAGGCTCATGACCTTTATAAAAGAAGACCTTTTCTTCCTCCGGACCAGAAATAAAAACCTCCAAGAGAATAATTTTGTTTGTTCGGAAGTATCTACCTCCAGAGGGAACTCTGGAGTATCATCAATGATGATGGGGAAGACACACAATGTGAAGAGATCCCAGGTTAAACAGGTGGACGTGGAGCGTGAGAAGGCTGCTGTTTACGGATCATTCTCTGAAACATTCTTCATTCCAGACGCACCTCTTGGATTTGGGTCAAAGTGGTGGAAGGGGAACGTTAAGGTCTAATCCTGGCTATACGTTCCAGAGAAATCGGGGTAAACAGTTAAATCAGGAGAAAGGAGAAAAAAAAACTATCATCATCCTCAACTGGAGTACAACAAACATCAAATTTTGGTAAAATTTATGCACTCCTTGAGTGTGTTCTGCCTTTACTGAAGCCGAGATGCGGGGATCAGGGAGATGTTGATAAACTTGGAGAAGCTCCTGGGGCGACCAAGGTTTTGAACACTGGATAGTAGCAAACGGCCGATGCTGTGACTGCTGGGCAGGAGGAGCAACTCGAGGAAATGTAGGATAAGGATCCACGCATCGTTTCCTATATGAAGATTGATGCAAGGGAGAACCTCCCATAAATGAAGCATCAGGTTTAGCCTACAAATGGTTGAATATTGGCGAGAATAGGCAGAACAGTGAGTATCACCTTCCAACCTAATAACTGGAGGAGAAGACGGAGTCCTTTGTGGAAAGAACGATGACCAACAAATCAGAGAGCTTGGGACGCACACTGGAAGCGTCGCATTCATTTGATAAACTTTGGGGCGCGTTGAGTGTTCCTCTAGAAAAATTTGGACGTGTAGCACATTTCAGTGGACTGTAGAATAGCGGACACATCTCAGAAAATTTGTGAGAGCAAACGTAGGGATTGTAGACGCTCTGTCGAGCCCGAGCCAAGTCTCAGTTGAAGCTTCAAATGCGACACAAAAAGTGCTCTTTATGTGTCTGAGATGACGACCTCTTAGGAGAAAGAGCTGATGAAATCTCTTTACCTGGGGACAGACAGACCCAATGGTCCTTGAGGGTAAGAGGCATGCCCGACTTCCCTGAGGCGCGAGGGAAGTACTATACGTTCCAATCAACGGAGATGGAGGAAGTTCAAGCAAGTGCCGAGATGGTTAGCACACAGCAGAAAGATGGCGGGATAAGCGCTTTGGTGTAAATTCAGGTTGAGTGCACATACCCTGCGGAGGAGAGATTTCTGGGATGTATTCTCAAAAATCGCACAGTATCTATGGTAAGAATTAAGAGCTACTGTACTCGTACGAACCAAGAATGCTTGGGGGTGGTGATGGCTTAGAAGGATATCAGGCATCAGCTGTTAGACGGCGAGTAGAGGATCAAAGACCAAAGAAGAATACTCAGCTTCCTGAGATAAAAACAGGGTCACCATCCTCCACTACTGTATCTTAGGTAAGAACCGATAATGAATGACAGGGCAGGGGAAGATCTGGACTTTAAAGACATCTAAACTTCTTTCTCTCCCTTGAAGCTGAAGCAACTGAAGGAGAGCAATAGCGTTTAGCCTTTTTCTTCTGTAGGCCATGGAACGTCTTCCAGTGAGAGGTTGACCACTCCCAACACGTAACACAAGGGGACTCCGTTGAGCATGTATACCTATGACAACGTAGGGCATAAAAGATCAGGATATACTTCAAGGCAGCTCATGAAAGTTACACAAGGATGTCCCTCGGTACCAGGACACGTACACACAGCACTCACCTGTTTCACCCTCATTCTTTAACAGAAATGAGAAACAGATTAAACAAGCAAGAAATACTGGAGGCAAGCAACTGATATCCAGTCGTTTCAGCTGCCAGAAGATGAGCGAGTGATCAGCGGGGAGCAAAATCCTACCAACCTACAGTATATGATATGAGTAAGTGTGAGGTAGCCTTACCAGACTATTGGCAGACCATCAATAATTCTGCAACTGGCAGTAACTGGATTCGCCCACAAATAACCTAAATAAAGTACTTGGTTTGTATCCACGTACGAACTACGACATCTATCACCGAAGATGGACATCTGGAGATAACCAGACATCTCCTGTGAAATGCCTGACAAAAAGCCTTTTGCTCGGAGGAGAAGCTGGATAGTCTCCACCCTTGGAGAGTCAAGGACTCCACGACTTGGTGGTACCTCTGCAGGTTAGGCTGACAGAGAAGTGTAGGCCACAAGGATAGTTTTTTCGGGACCTCAACCAAAAAAGCAACCAGATCGAGATACCACTCAGCACGAGGCAATCTGGAAGCCACCATGATCACCCAAAGTCCTAGTGTAATCAACGCACTGCTGATTACCAGCTCAATGGCAGAAAGGAGTACATGTCCAAGTGATCCCATTAGTATTGGAGGGCATCTAAAAACAACACCCATGGGTCCAGAATGGGGGGAAAAAACAAGGAGAGCTTCCTGTTCAGCCAGGGGGAAAACAGGTTGATCCCCAGAGAGCGCCACAAGGCAAGAAGCCTTTCCGCTACCAGAGTACATGGGGACCAGACTGCTCCTACAACCTGCCTCTGATGGCTGAGTGTGTCTGCTAGTATATTCCTCTTACAGTAAAGAGGGCAGGAGACCATTTCCCATTGCTTGTTGACAAAGGCCACTATGGTGGCTCTGTCGCTCAAATATTTTTGGAATGCTTGCAACCCCAGGAAGGTTGCTTGCATCTCAAGGAAGTTGGTGTGCAGATGCAATTTTTTGGTCTGATGCTGCCGAGAACAGTTGTATGTCTGGAGGCATGAAGTCGAGTGGGACTTCCCCATTTAGGTTCTCCTAGTTGAGCCACCAGGACAGATCGTCCCGAACTTCCTGCCCCACTGGAACAGAATGGAACGGGGAATCCCTTTCAGCAAACCAATAACCCTTCAGACACCATAGAAGGGATCTCTGGTGAAGACGCCCGTGAGGAACAAACTTCTCCAATGAGGATAGGTGAAGAAGACATTGCCTTGAGCCTGTTGATACAATCTTCCGTTCAAAAGACTCACTGCAGCATGACTAGGTACTTCAACCTCTGCTCAATTATGAGATTTGACTTCTCCTAGTCTACGAAAATCCACAGATCAGGGCAAATTGTGAGAATATGATCTCAATCCAGAAGCAACTACCTCTATGAAGAGGCAAGGATGGACCAAGCATCGAGATATATCAGCAGATTTATCCTTCCTAAATAGGCCCAAGCGCTTACCAAAAAGGACACCAGAGTGAACACCAGGGGACATGTACACAGTCCAAAGCACAGTCTTGTACTGGTACGGTAAGCTGTAGAGGGAGAGGCGGAGATACTTTCAAGAGGACTGATGAACAGACACTATAAAGTACATAACAAATTCGTAGATAATTTTTATTTTTCCTAACCATACAAACCTTAGCTATTTAAATAGGGTATTACTTTCGGCGTAGCTGAAATGACAAGCCATTAGAATTTTAACGAGGGTTTACTAACTGCTCGCTAGTTAGCGAGGGGGTAGGGGAGGGGTAGCTAGCTACCTCTCCCCCCCATATACCAGTGAACTAGTTCACTTTGCTTAGAGGTAGGACTTCCCGGGGGACAGGGCTGGCGGGCAAGTTCGATTAAATAGCTAAGGTTTGTATGGTTAGGAAAAATACAAATTACTACGAATTTGTCATTTGTTCCGAAACTGAAATACAAACCACGCTATTTAAATAGGAAGGATGGCAAGTACCAGCTGTTACTGGCTTTTGGCTTTTGCCCGGGGACTCAGTATCTGAGTGTGTAGTACTCAAGATAAGGAGTCCCTGCACCTCGCAAGTGCCTTGCTCTGCAAGGACTGCGGCCTACGTAAGCTTGTGTGTGAAGGAATGAATTGTGACTCGTCCTAGGAAGTTGACCTGGATTCCTTTAGATGGAATTCTAGGTTAGGACATTCCCAATACCACCTCGTAAGGGTATGGGGGACATGACAGTATTATCTTAATACTAGGAACACAAGAAAACATGGTTTACCTGCAGTGGTTTGAGGTCAGCTGTGCAGAAAACCCAGGATGCTGCTTTCCCCAAGAGAGGGGAGAATGAAGAAAAGAATAAGGGCCAGGCATACCTTTTCATTCATGCAGACTAAAACCGGGTAACAATGCCCTCAACCTTCTGCTACTTGTCCATTAAGGAGCCTGAGGTTTAAACCAGCTGTTGTGCAGCCACCAAAGGGCCGATAGAGAACGTATCGAGCCTCCTGTGGGTCACGTCCTGCAGGTAGTGGGCTGTAAAGGTCGTTTGATGCTTCAAAACTCCTGCTTGTAGAACCTGCATCACTGAGTAGTTTCTCTTGAATGCCAGGGACGTAGCGATGCCCCTGACATCATGTGCTCTAGGGCGACATGACGGAGGAGGGTCGGACTTCAGGGAATGATGGATAACCCTGCGAATCCATGCTGAGATTGTATTCTTAGTGACCCTCCTCTTCGTCCTTCCTGTGCTCACGAACAATGCTTGCACTCGAGGACGAATTGCAGCTGTTCTCTTAAGATAGAGCCTCAGACTCCTTAGTGGGCAGAGTAGGAGATGGTCTGGGTCATCTGTTACAGAACAGAGACTCGAAATCCAGAAAGAGTCGAACTGTAGGTCCGGCACTCCTGGATTTTGAGTCTTAGCCACAAACTCAGAGACGAACCTGAACGTTACCTCCCCCCATCCCCTTGATTGGGCAATGTCATACGAGAGACCATGGAGTTCGCCGACTCGCTTGGCCGAGGCCAAAGCTAGTAGGAACACCGTCTTCCAAGTCAGGTGGCGATCAGAAGCCTGGCATAATGGTTCGAAAGGAGGTCTCTTATGAGACCTGAGGACTCGAACCACGTTCCATGGAGGAGGTCTCGCTTCCGACCGAGTGCAGGCAAGTTCATAACTTCGTATGAGTAGAGAAAGTTCCAGCGAGGAGGAAATGTCCATTCCTTTGAGCCTGAAGGCAAGACTTAAGGCTGAGGGATAGCCTTTCACTGCCGAGACTGAAAGGCGCATTTCTTCCCGCAAATACACGAGAAACTCCGTTATTGCTGGTATAGTGGCATCGAGTGGAGAGAGACCCCTTCCACGACACCAACCACAGAAGACTCTCCACTTCGCCTGGTAGACCCCTGCGGATGACTTTCGCAGGTGTCGAGACATCCTTTCTGCAACTTGTTGCGAAAAGCCTCTCTCTGTGAGGAGATGCTGGATAGTCTCCAGGCGTGAAGCGGAAGCGATGCTACGGCTTTGTAGAAGATGTTGATGTGTGGTTGTCTGAGTAGCTCGTGTCGAGGAGGGAGTTCTCTCGGGAGTTCCGTCAGGAGCTGCAGAAGGTCCGGGAACCACTCTGCATGATGCCATAACGGAGCTACTAAGGTCATTGACAGGTTGACCGATATTCTGGTCTTGTTGAGTACCCTTCTCATCAGACAGAACGGGGGAAAGGCGTAAACGTCGATGTTGTCCCACCGTTGTTGGAAGGCATCTTGCCAGAGTGCCTTGGGGTCCGACACTAGGGAGCAGTACAGCGGAAGCTTGAAATTCAAGGCTGTCGCGAACAGATCCACCGTCGGGGAACCCCACAAAGTCAGGACTTTGTTGGCTACTAGAGGATCCAAAGACCACTCGGTACTCACTATCTGGGATGCCCTGCTCAGACTGTCGGAGAGCACATTCCTCTTGCCCGGAATGAAGCGAGCCGATAGTGGAATCGAGTGGACTTCGGTCCATCTCAGTATCTCTACTGCAAGATGGGATAGCTGTTGTGAAAAGGTACCTCCCTGCTTGTTGATGTAAGCCACTGCCGTGGTGTTGTCGCTCATCACCACCACGGAGTGACCCGCCAGGTACTGTTGGAACTTCTGAAGGGCCAGAAATATGGCCTTCATTTCTAGCAGGTTTAGGTGGAGGCACTTTCCTGATTCTGACCATAGGCCTGAGGTCCTGTTGTTCAGAACGTGGGTCCCCCACCCTTCTTTTGAGGCGTCCGAGAACAGCATCAATTCCGGGGGGAGGACGAGAAGAGCCACTCCCTTTCGTAGGTTTTCGTCTGTCACCCACCACTGAAGGTCCGTCCGTTCCGCAGGACCCATAGGGACCAAAACGTCCGGCGAATCGTGACCTTGATTCCACCGGGACTTGAGCCGCCATTGCAGGGATCTCATCCTGAGGCGACCATTTGGAACTAGACGGGCCAGAGAAGAAAGGTGACCGAGTAGACGTAACCACGATTGGGCTGGGAGTTCTTTTCGTCTGAGGAAAGGATCTGCGACCCTCCTCAGCCTGCTATCCTGTCGTTTGATGGAAAGGCTTTGTGGAGATTGGTGTCCAAGATCATGCCTAGATATACCAGTCGTTGAGTTGGAAGCAGAGAAGACTTCTCGAGATTTACCATGATCCCTAGATCTTGGCAAAGTCCCAGAATCTTGTCCCGGTGTCGAAGAAGGGTCGACTCCGAGTCTGCTAGGATCAGCCAGTCGTCCAGATAGCGGAGGAGACGGATGCCCATCCTGTGTGCCCACGAAGAGATCAGAGTGAAAACACTGGTGAATACCTGAGGCGCTGTGGAGAGACCGAAACACAGCACCTTGAACTGGTAGATCTTGTTGTCTAGACTGAATCATAAGTACTTCCTTGAAGACGGATGGATTGGGATCTGGAAGTACGCGACCTTCAGATCCAGTGTACACATGAAGTCTTGTGGTCTCACTGCAAGTCTGACCGTGTCTGCTGTCTCCATGCTGAACGGAGTTTGTTTGACAAATCTGTTCAGAGCTGAGAGGTCGATGACTGGTCTCCAGCCTCCAGACGCCTTCTTTACAAGAACGAGTCGACTGAAGCAGCCTGGGGATCCGTCGACGACCTCTTAGAGAGCATCCTTCTTAACATGGTCTCGACTTCTGCCCATAGGGCTAGCCCCTTTGCCGATCCCATGGCATAGGAGCTCAACGACACTGGATTCGCTGTCAGGGGAGGTAGAGATGTTGTGAACGGGACGCGATATCCCTGACTGAAATCGTTCAGGAATCGGCCCCGAGTTGCTGCCACCTGATTGCGCAACTTTGTAGGCATCCCCCCCACTGGTAGACATGCAGGGGGACTGCCAATCCTAGCATTTGCGGCCTCGGCCACTCCCTCTAAGATTCTTGCCTCCCCTGGAGGACTTTCTGCCTTTCTTGTCTTTGACAGAAAAGGGCTGCTGTTTGGACACCGTCGTCTTTGCTGCCACTGCCGGTTTTGTCGTCTTGGACGGGCGAGGTTGTTGAGGTGCTGGAGGTTTGTAGGGCTTCATTGTGAGAGCCCTTTGGAGGAGAGAGTCCTGGTTGGATTTCCTCCACCTCTCAGCTGCCTGTTCCACATCTTTGGGCTCAAACAGACTCTTTCCCAAAGGGGAAGAATGTCTGAGCCTGCTGACATCGACGGCCGGGACCTTCGAATGGAACCTTTCAGCTACCGCATCACGTCGTTTCAAGATTGAATTGACCCACAAGTTCGAGACTTGGTGGGCCAGTAACTCAATGGTGCGGGTACTCAAAAGGAGGAAGGACTCCAGGGCTTTCCTGTGCTCTCCTTGGACAGATCCTCGGATCGCAGCAGAATGCCAAGAGACCCCAACCAGACGTCCAGCCACGAAGTAGCTTGCATGGCACACTTCGCAACCTTCTCCTGGCTTAGGATCTCTGTCGCTGAGAAAGTCACTTGCCGGCTAGAGAGTCTCTCAAGAGGGACTCCCTTGGCAAGCTCTTCCACAGAGTGGTGCACTGGAAGAGCTAAGCAAGACTCCTCCATGATCTCAAAATACCTCCTCTGGTGGACACGAGGAGGCGGGAGGAGCTTGTTGCCAGCAGTGGAATGGCTGGAGGAGGCGAGCTCGGAGAGCTGGCCCTCAACCTTATCCCTGGCACTCTTCACCCCTTGGGACTAGGGCAAAGACGCACTGGCCTTATCGGTTTTCTGAGTGCCAAAGACTCAGTCCAGGACCATGTCCTTGCCCTCACGAGGAGGAATCTCGGGGTCCGGGAACCCGTTGAGAAGCTTCATCAGGGTCGAGACCTGCCAGAAGGCATGTTCTGACTCCTGCTGCTCTCTCCCTGGAGAATTGGCAGCAAAGTCTCCCGTCCCCAAAGGCTGTACTTGGGGGGACACGTGGACGTTTTCCGCGGGTCTCGTTGGCTCCGGTCGAATCCTGGAAGAAGACTTAAGGATGGTCTTAAGAGTCCTTCAGTTCCCTCCTAGAAGGGATACAGGACTCCAATAACAAAGTCTGAGGGCTCTTCTCCGCCACAACACGGGATGATTCTCCTGTTCGAGGTGGGGTTTCTCCCATTGGTGCGATGGGAGAAGGCCTCACCTCGGTAGACGGAAAATCCTCGTCCACAGGAGATGGGGAGAAAGTCTGAGGGGGGGAAGGAGCCTTCCTTATGGACTTCTTAGGAGCCAGCTTGACCCTGGGAGAAGTAACGAAGACTTCTACTCCTCTCTTCCTCTTCAGTGGGGTCGGAGCTGCCCTTGGTTTGAGGACCAACTCAGAGAAGGCAGGCTTAACAGCCTGGACGACAGCTCTGATATGGGACCCAAACCATGGCTGCTTACTGACAGACGCAGTGTCAGAGACTCCCTCTGGAGGGAAGGGGAATGGGCGATCCTTCCGAGTAGATACTACAACAGGTGCCTGAAAAGAAAGGGAAGATTGGTGCCTCTACCTATCTGAAGACCTCCCCTCCTCCTGCGAGCGCGCTGATCTGCGCTTGCGGGGGGGGCGGGGGACATGAAGAAGACAACCTGGCTGCTCTCTTTCCTGAAGTCTCGCTCGGGGGCTCGCGCATCGAAACCCAGTGGGAATTGCACTGGCGCTCTCGCGATGGAATAATCCCAGCTGCTCGTGCGGGTGGGCGTGCGGGTGGGCGTGCGTGCGTGCGTGCGTGCGTGCGTGCGTGCGGGCGGGCGTGCGGGCGGGCGGGAGCGTGGGTGGGAGCGCGGGCGGGCGTGCGGGTGGGAGCGCGGGCGGGCGTGCGGGTGGGAGCGCGGGCATTGATTGATTGATTGATTTAAAGTTTTCAGGCATCCTGACATCTGAGGTCATTGACGCCGGTAACATTTAATTTATGTATACAAAAATAAAAGATAAAATAAAATAAAAAATAAAAGAGTATTCAATTAAAATCATAAAAGTTGAATGTAATAAAAGTTAAATATTTTTCAGAAGACCTGCTTCTGAAATAAATCTAAAAATGCCACTTGCATGGTAGGACACATCATTTCCAAGAATCTTGGCAAGGATGAACCTGCCACCCTCACCTCGAGCCTCAAACAAATATCTATTCCGCAAGTTGTTATAATTGGGGCATTCGGTCAGCAAATGCCTTACTGTTAGAGGTACTAAGCAGTCATCACAATACGGTTGGTGTTGGCCCTTCAGCAGAAACTCGTGTGTCAACCGAGTGTGACCAATACGGAGACGACAAAGAGACGTCTCCCATTTTCGGGGCATCATATTATACCTCCAAGGAGATATGTCATTTGTTATCTCTCGCATTTTATTGCCATCTTGACTATCCCATTGCTGTTGCCATTTATTGCAAACCAAGTTCTTGATGACAGGTAAGAAATCATTACAGGCAATGGGATACCTTCTTGGCAGCAACTCGGATGCAGCCTCCTTAGCCAGTGAATCTGCCTTCTCATTCCCAGACACACCTACATGTGCTGGAACCCAACAAAATTGAACTGTTATACCTCTCCGTCCAATAATGAGAAGCCATTCTAAAATCTTTAAAACTAGAGGGTTATTAGAATTAAAAACTTCCATAGCTTGAAGGACACTCCTTGCATCACTAAAAATTGTAAAATTACCCTCCTTCTCCAATGCTATTTTCTCAATAGCGGTTAATATGCCATACAGTTCGGCAGTAAATATGGAAGCGGTCAGAGGAAGTGCACCTCTACAATTAAAACCATTACTATGTACTCCAAATCCAACGCCAGCATCAGATTTGGAGCCATCAGTATAGATAAAAGTTGATCCTCTATGTTCTTTAACATGTTCATTAAAAAGAGACCTGGCTTCTAGGTCTGACATATTCTTCTTATCTCCAATAAAATATTTACAAAAAGATATCTCTGGTAACTTCCATGGAGGCGTTGATGATACCTTGAATGGAAGTACCTTATTTCTAATTATATCCAGACTATTTAATAATCGTTTCACCCGAAAGCCATAGGGTTGAGGAGATTTTGGGTGCAACTCAAAGTATGATGCGTGTCTTACAAGGCTTGCAGTCTGAAAGGCTAGAGAGTTAGGGAGTCTTTGCAATCTAAACCAATACCGAAGAATGGAAGACATTCGGTAAAGGTCTAGAGGTAACTCTCCAGCATCAACAAGGAGACTTGGGATAGGCGAGGTTTTAAAAGCTCCAGTAGACAATCTAATACCTGCATGATGTATCGAGTCTAATATTTTTAACCGGCTTGAGGTGGCTGAAGAATATACCTCACAACCATAACTAATTTTGGAAAAAATCAAGGCCTTGTATAATTTTAAAATAGTACTGCGGTCTGCCCCCCATGATGTATGGGATAATACTTTTAAGATATTCAGAGCTTCAACACATTTAGCTTTTAATGCTTTTAAGTGAGAAACCCATGTAAGCCTACAATCAAATATCAAACCTAAAAATTTAGCTTCTCTTGCACATGGTATCCGTTGACTTTTAATGTACTGTATATATCCGGGTCTGGATGTACTCCCCGGATACGACAAAAATGGACAATGGTAGTTTTACTTGTCGAGAACTTAAATCCATTCATGTCAGCCCACTGGATAATTTTATCAATAGAGAGTTGGATTTTTCTCTCAACCATTGCCATTTTAGTGCCAGCAAATGATATTGAGAGATCATCCACAAATAATGTTGAGAGAACATCCTGGGGAATGGCTGAGGATATCCCATTAATTGCTAGTGCAAAAAGGGTTACACTCAGCACACTACCCTGAGGAACTCCTTCTTCCTGGCACTTACTCTCTGATAGTGTTTCCCCCACTCTCACTTGAAAAACTCTACGTGAAAGAAATGCCTGAATAAATAGTGGCAGCTCTCCTCTCAATCCCAATTCATGAATGGTTTTAAGAATACCATATCTCCATGTGGTATCATATGCCTTTTCAAGGTCAAAAAATACTGTAACATGGTGCTGTTTGGAAGCAAAGGCTTCACAAATAGAAGACTCTAGTCGTATCAACACATCAGTCGTTGAGTGCATTTTTCGGAATCCACATTGAATCGGTGATAAAATACCTTTCTTTTCAAGGTACCACACCAGCCTTGCATTGACCATCTTCTCCATGATTTTACATAAACAAGATGTCAATGCAATTGGACGATAGTTTGCTGCTAAAAACTTGTCTTTACCGGGTTTTAAAAAGGCTAAAATAATGGCTAGTTCCCAAACACTTGGGTAACTATGATCATGCCATATTCTATTAATAATACTTAAAATAAATAGCTTTGTATTAAAATGTACATGTTTAATCATTGCATATGGAATTCCATCGGGTCCAGGGGCTGTATCATTGCAATGAGCAAGTGCGGAATCAAATTCTCTTTCAGTGAAAGGAGAATTATACGACTCTTCCCTTCTTGTTGCAAAATTTAAAATTTTCTTTTCTTCAGTGCTCCTATACTGGTGACCAGGGGCTCCTTCACACTTGCTGGATACATTTGAAAAATGATTAGCCAGGGCATTGCTAACATCATTTGCTTCGGTTACATACTGGCCATTCACCTTCAACACTGGTGGTGGGTTGGGGGTGAATTTGCCAGCTATCTTTTTTACTTTCCTCCACACAGCAGATGGTGGTGTCCTACTGTTAATGGAGGAAACAAAAGACATCCATGACTGGCGCCTTGCTTCTTTCATGGCACGACGGAACTGTGCTCTACATTTCTTGTACATAATTAAATTCTCATCAGTTCTGCGTCTACGCAATCGTGTTAGAGATCTTCTTGTGGCTCTGTGGAGTGCAGTTAGTTCTGAAGACCACCACGGGACTGGTCGTCGTTTGAATAATCCTGTGGTTTTGGGAATTGAATTAACTCCTGCTGTATGGAGAGTTCCATTCAGTAAGTCTATGGCATCATCGATATTTTCAACTTGTCCTGCATCCCCCTCAATTTCGCTTAGTTCACGAAATTTATCCCAGTCCGCCTTGTCAAGATTCCATCGTGGCGATCCCTGTAAAGGTGGACCATTGTTGGTGTTTATAATGATTGGTGCGTGATCACTAGTATGCCAATCATCTAATGTTCTCCAATCAAAGTCGAGAAGGCAATTAGAGCTTACGATTGATAGGTCAATACATGACAAGGTACCTGTCTGGACATGAAAGTGTGTGGGCTCTCCTGTATTAAGGAGTCCCACATCTTCATTTTCCACAATTGATGTTATGATATTTCCCCTCGTGTTTGCTAAAACATCACCCCACAAAGGGTGTCTACCATTCAAATCTCCAAGTAAAAGGAAAGGTTGAGGGAGTTGTTGAATAACCTCCACTAAGTTGTCATACAAAATGTTATCATTTGGAGGCAAGTACAGAGAACAAATTGTATATTTTCGCCCTATGTCGATCTGTACAACCACTGCCTGCAGAGGTGTACGAATAGACAGAGAAACTTGGGGAACATCTCGACGAACGTATATGAGACTTCCGCCATGGCTCCCCACTTGGTGATCATATGGTGTCCTATAACTAATGTATTCGCGAGGGCAAGGGGTATTATGATCAAGTTTGCTCTCCTGTAGACAAATAATTATGGGGGAATGCTCATGAATAAGGAGCTTAAGTTCTTCATATTTGGCCCTTAAACCCTGACAATTCCATTGCAAAATGGAGGAAAAAACTATGGTTTATAATTTGGTAGACCCCTTGGATGGAGTCTTCCCGTTAGCAGTGTTTGATCTAACACTATTTTTTGGTGGTTTTATTAAAGAGGGTCTTGATAGATTGGGTTTAGAATTTATGATTTTCTTTTTGTCTTTTTGATCTGATTGTTGAGGAGGTTGGTGGACCTCCACTTGAATTTCCGATTTATTTAAATTGACTTCCAGATCAGAAATATCAACTGACAAATCATCATACTTATTTGACGTCGTAATTTTGATATTTCTTATGGAGGGGGGCGAGAGAGATGGAGGTCTCTCTCTTTTCCGATTAGTAGGTTTTGAGCTACCAGGTTTTTGCACCTTCCCCAATACAGGTGCACCTGGTAACTTGGTGTCAGGTGGCATCTCCATCAAATCAGGCAAGGACATGGCCTGGGAGAGGTTAGTACTATTGCTGGTAATGGGGGACGAAGGCTGTACAGAAATGGGCAATGACCCATTTTTAATACGCTGTGGCAAAGCCTCAGAAGGCGATATGATTACCTTGTCATGCAGTACTTTATTATCAGAGGTTGTATTTCTTTTCTTAGGATTACTGGCAGTGCTAGGTGGGGTTGCTGTCTCCTGTGGTAAATTTACCTTTGATTTTAAGGCCTTTGCATAGCTGGTTGATTTATTCAACAATCTTTTTGCATGTCCCACACTTATGTGTTCTAAACTTGATTTGTTTAGGGCAGCTTCCTCCAACTTATACAGTTCGCATCTCCTATCAGTTGATTTATGATTCAAATTGCAATTTGAACACCTGGCCTCAAGTGTACATTCTCCATGATAAGTTTTGGAGCAAATACCACACAATTTTCCATTTTTACAAACTTTGGATGGGTGTCCAAATTTAAAACAATTAAAACATTGCAGGGGCTTTTGTTTGAAAGGCCGAACTTTAATCCTTTCATTTTCAATAAAAATATGGAAAGGTACATCAGCATCCTGGAAAGTGAGTATAATCATTGAAGTTCCAGGAATCTTATGCACTTTCCATACATTTAATGGACACATAGAAAGTATCTCCTCCTCTGTAAATTCGTATAGGTCCTTATTAAAGACCACTCCCCTTCCATAACTAAAATTAAGATGAGGTTTCATTTCCAATGTAATTTCATCACTGCCTGTCTGTAAGTTAGACAGTATTGCAGACTGAGTCGAAGATTTGGCATGGATGAGATAACTGTTCTTCCCAAAACGAGATATATCTCCAGGTGCTATGGTTCCTACTTTTTTTTGGATAAACTTACATATCTTAAAATAATTCCCTATTATCCCTTTAGGTTCAGCTAAGAGCCACATTGGTGGTTTGGGTTTTCTCTGTGAAGGCATGGGTACATTTCTATCTTTTTCAAACCAATCAGCAGGTTTGTACACATCCAATTCCTTTGGGACCTTATCACAAAGAGCTCCCATGATGTTCAATTCGTTAATTTTGATACTACTAATATTACTTATGGCATTAAACGCCTCATCGTGACTTTCAAAAGATATCCAAGAGTCCCATTTTTCATCTCCAAGTCTCATCCTTATTTCCTTTATCAATCCATAGCACTCAAATGCTCTATATATATCATCATAATTTGTCTCTAATGGGATTTGGGAAACATGAAGGAATCGTAGTTTCCCTGTGTTACCCAAATTGTTAGATTTTTTAACATCAGTAGAGTGGTCCTTTTTAGTTCGAAGGTCGTCAACAGAGTTTTCCTTAATTACAGTAGCAGAAGTCGTCAACAGTGCCGGGGGGTAGTCAGCAAATCCAGGGGATGGGGAGTCAGTATTTGAAGGGTCCATATTTAAGGATGGGATTTTCAGGTTTTTTGTTGTTTTGTTGGGGTACCTGCTTGAGAATTATAAGAAAGTATCATACGTTGGAAAGGAAATTTGCATTCTCCACTATCGGCACAATGAGAGTATATTTCCCCGATGGTCCACTCCATACCCTACCCGAAGGATAGCATCAAAACAGATATAGAGGCACAGGTGTAAGCTAAACCCGCCTGTTAGGACTGAGACCAAAGTAATATGGAATCATCCTCCCCATATCTGTAATGATGGGCTTCCGGCCAAAAGCCAAGAGTCCCACCTCAAGGATTGGATCCCCCTGGATTCCGATGACCCAACCCTTGAGAGTAGTTCCGCCAAAAAGGTCCAAACCATCTTTGGGATGGCTGAGATCATCCAATACTCTCATATATAGCTTTGAATGCGAATACCTCCCAACCGTGATCCCTTCTCCCATTCATCTAAGCAGGCAGTAATAACGAATGTGGAAATATCCACGCCATTTAAATAAAATAGAAAAAAAAAATAGATAAATAAATAAATGAACAAATACAATAAATAAATATATATATATATGCATACATCTACATATATATATAACTAAGAAAAATAATAATCATAGAGATAGGACAGCAAGATGAAAGAAAGTTGATAAAATTAAGAGAAGGCCGAAGTAATATTAAGCAGAAGAAAAAGATGAAAGAGAGAAATTTAGATTCGAACTGGGGGAGCAATTTCCCGAAGTTCGAGAGCCCTCTTGCCCGTCACCAAGATTCAGCACGGGAATGAAATGCCGTGCTGAAGCTCAATGACTTCATCAAGGCATTCTCTCATTAAGAGGGGGAGCGCGGGCAGGCGTGCGGGTGGGAGCGCGGGTGGCAGCGCGGGCGAGCGCTGGCGCGCAGGCGAGCGATGGCGCGCAGGTGAGCGACTGCGCACAGGTGAGGGTGCACGCGGGCGCACAGGCGATCTATGGTGAGCAGGCTCGTGGGCGCGTGGGCGTGCTGGGGAGCGATGGCGCGCAGGAGATCGGTGCCGCAGGTGCGCGATCTGGCGAAGGCAGAGGGCGCGCAGAAGGACCAGCATGCGTAGTTGCGCGCGAAGGAGACTGCGCGTGGGCACACAGGATCTCGGAGGCCTCTGGAAGAGCGCACAGTAGGGGCTGAAACGTGCGCGCGGAGGTGACTGCGCGCGATGGTGCGCAGGCGAGGGCTGGCGAGTGGGCGAGTTCCGAGGACGCGCAGGAGATCACTGGCGAGAAGGCGAAAGACGATTCTTCCCTCCTGCGCCCAGATCCGGGAATCATGGGTGCGCAGGCGAGCGATGGTGCGCTGGTGCGCAGGTGAAGAGCGCTGGCGAGCTGGAGATCGTGGGCGCACGTGGCGCTATCAGGATCAGGGCCCGCAGATGTGCGCTGGCGAGGAGAAGATCGCTGGCGTACAGGAGATCGCTGGCACGCAGGTGAGCGCTGGCGAGCAGGATATCGATGGTGAGCAGGAGAGCGCTGGCACGTCAACTCTGCAGCAGGAGATCGCTGGCGCGTCGACTCTGCAGCAGGAGATCGCTGGCGCGTCGACTCTGCAGCAGGAGATCGCTGGCGCGTCAACTCTGCAGCAGGAGATCGCTGGCGCGTCAACTCTGCAGCAGGAGATCGCTGGCGCGTCAACTCTGCAGCAGGAGATCGCTGGCGCGTTGCTCCTGGCACAGTATGTCTCTGGAATGTTGTCTCAGGAACAGGAGAGCGCTTGTGCACAACTACGCGAGAGCGCGCAGGAGAACGTGGGCGCACAGGGGATACCTGGCACTTAAGGGACTTGCTCACATCGTGAGAAAGCCCCTTTTGCCCCGAAGAGAGCGGTACCCGTTGGATAACGGGGTGCGTGGGCACCCACAGCGCGTCAGCTGCCAGGAACGGAGAAGGAAGGTCAGCAGGTCTGACAGGCGTAGGAGATCGCGAACGATCTACAGAGGTGTCCAGTGATGCAGCTGCAACGGTCAATGCACGGCGAGGAGGATCCTCTGCGGGGGACTGCGAGGGCGAGGAACCGAGGAGGCGCCTCCTAACTCCCTTGTGGGGAGAAGGAAGGCCTCTACGGCGAAGAGGGAGACAAGCTTTACGTCGGATACGTCCTCTGGAGGCAGCAGCCAGACCATCATCAGTCCTCCGAAGAGGAGTCTCTGTTAGTGAACTCCCCCGAGGTGGAGAATCACCTGCAGGAGAGACCGTTGGACTTAGCTCCTCCCTCGAAGGATGTTCGGAGGGGGGAACTAAGCCTTCAGCAACATCAGCACTCAAGGCAGAGGTTTGACCTAACTCGTCGGAAGCCTCTGCCACGACAACGTCGACAATAGACAGAGGGTCAACCTCTGCTATCGCCGGCGACTGTTTGACAGCAGCTTCCAACCTGATCATGTCAAACAGGGCTTCCCTGGAGGGCAAACCCTTAAGCCCCAAGGAAGCCCAAAGCTGCAATAAATCATCATTAGCAACAGTGTTATTAGACAAATCCTCCCCCGGAGGAGGAGGAGGAGCTGCCTCACTATGGGAGGCAACTCCCTCTCCCGAACCCCGAGGTCGGTCAACACAAGTACGGCCTACGCTACCACTCGACGGCCTCTCGGAAGAGACCGATCGTGGGAGCTTCGGAGAAGGTTCGGGCTACGAAAGAAGAGTCCTTGGAAATTTCCTTCTTCAAGGAGATCCTTAAAGGAGAAAGATCCCGCTTGGACTTCTTCTTTCGGCCCCGGGAAAACCTCTCCCACTGGGAGGTAGACCACTCCCTACATACATTGTCCTTATCACACCGTTGGCCCCTGCAGAACGGACATAAGGTGTGAGGGTCCGTTTCGACCGCCGACATACATGTACCACAAGGGTGGTCAGGTAATCCAGGACACTTCCACATAGTAGAGGCCAACTTCCAAACACAAAACTGCAAAGAAAAAGCAAAAAAAGATCAAAGGCTGTCAAGCGAGGGTGGAAGCAGACACGTCTGTTCATCACCCGAGCCAAAAGCAAAGTGAACTAGTTCACCGGTGTGTGCTAACTAGCGAGGAGGTAGTAAACCATCGTTAAAATTCTAATGGCTCGTCATTTCAACTATGGCGAAAGTAATACCTATTTAAATAGCGTGGTTTGTATTTCGGTTACGGGACAAAAGTTCTTTAGGTCTAGCGAAATCCTGAAGTCTCACTCTCTCACAGACGATAACACAGCCTGTACTGTCTACATCCTGAAACTTGTTCAGCACAGAGAGGGCGATAACCAACCTCCAGCCCACAATCGACATCTCAAACAAGTAGAACTCACTGTAGAAGCCTAGAAACTAGTCCCTAATGACTTCAAGTGCATTCTTCTCCAACATCACTTTCATCTCTGCTTTTACGGACAGGGCATTTGTTGATGTTGAAGGCTCCATTGTAACTATAGATTGGAAGGGTAGCAAGTAACCGTTCCAAAGGACACTCACTACCCAAGACTTGGCCCTGCGTCTCAACCAAGTTGCCAAGTGACGAGACAAGCAAATCTCTACTATCAGCATCAGCGTTTTGCCTCCCCTTCCCTCATCACCTTACCTAAAACGAACAAGAAGGGGTAGTTGAAAAGGCTGTCCACGCACAGGTTCTTTTCGCGGATGAGGTTGGGTCCCAGAGGGGGTGCAGGGCCTTTCCTTGATCCCAATCCTACAGACTTGGAAGCACTGGAAGGTTTGGCCACTGCTGATTTGGAAGGGCCATCGACGACACCACTCCCCCGAGAGGAAAGACCACACGGGCTGCTTCAACAAGAGAAACATCACCAGGGCCATCTGTCACAAGACCCCACAACCCTGCAACAAGTGGGGCCAGAAGCACAACCACTAACACCGAGGGAAGAGGAATGGGGCCCAGACTACCTGGCACAAGGGTTGTGGCTATGGACATAGGAGGAGGGATGGGAGTCACTGGATCCAGGTCAGGGATTGTCGTAATTCCAGGGACAGGGGTAGCACTCACCTTGGTCTTTTTCCCATTCCATGCACCTTACATGCTTTGCTGCGAGCTACCTCCCTTAACCTCTTTCACAGCTATAATGGGAGAAACCACCATGCCCTTCACCACTGGCATCACCAGGGAAACACACTTGCAATTGCGTATTGGGTACCAGGGGAGCAGCAGCCATAGCTGCCAACTCGCAAGGTCAATGTGGCCCTCCTGTAAGACCTAAGGAACCCCAAGAGATTCTAGCTTCTGAGGGGGTGAGGCAAACGCTATGGATTACATACACACCAGCGAAACCTGAAAAGTTCACCGACATAGATTAGAGGGCTCAAAGCCCCTGCAGCAAACTCCATGGGGATTCATCCAAGGGTGTATGTACAGGGGCATCTGCAGTGGTAGCAACCCCTAGGAGACAGAAGCAGCTAAAGGCTTCCCCAGAGTCTTTTTGGACGATGCCAGTTTGACCCTGAAAAAGGCTTTGCTTGCTTTTTCCCCTTCAGGGAGTAGGCCTGCCTCTGCACAGGAGACCACAACCTACAGTCCCGCCCCGTACAAGAAGCGAAGCAAAGAGGGAGTGTGGATCTACAGTCAGTCTAGCCATAACTCATTTGCAGCATCCAGTCTTCCTATGGCAAACATGAACTTCTTGCTTCTATCCCATCATTAAAATATGAACATTCACTTCCTGAAAAGAGAACTAAAATTAAAAAAATTGACAGGAGCTGCCTATAAGAGCAGCTGAATCAACTGTGAAGGTTCTCTGGCTGGAAAAGGGGCAGGCCTACTTGTCTGGCACCTTTACCAGATGGATAACTGCTTATCATCCAACTTCAATGACAGACTCCAGCTGGCACTGAATAGATCTCCCTAAACAAAAGAATGAGGGTTTGTATGCAGCGTAGGAACAAACAATGTCTTTCCTACCGACTGATCTTGATATTGAATACGTGTCTCCACTCTAATGCTTGAGGTAATAGCGGAGACTCGGGAAGAGAGAAGGGAGGGCGGAGCCACTCAAATCCAACAGGCAGTATGTAGATTACTGTATTCAGAAGTTTTGGTACAGTTCTGTCTTTCGTACATGGAGTTCTGGGAGAGAAATGGCAAGACTGATGCAATGCTGCTTCTATTGATCAGCCTCCTTGGCTTTACACCAAAAAAAGTCGCAAGAGAAAAGGAAGAAATTGAATTTCCTTTCTAAGGATCATGCTTGCAGTGCTGTTCCTCCAAGAACAGGAAGACACAAGCAAGAAGAAGGGTGGTGCCCTTACCTTTAACTCTGCACCTGCCAAAACTCCTTTTTTCGACACAATGTCCAAGGAAATTAAATTTTCCTCAGTTAAATTGACGTCATCACCACCATAGCGAGGGAAGAGACAGCAAAAGTAAAGCCGTCCATTAGGACGGAAGCAAATTATCAGCAGACTGTGTGGATAACTATCACACCATTACCATAATTGGGATGGAGTCTGCGTATCCTGCATCTTCCATGAGGTTGGGTCCCAGAGGGGGTGCAGGGCCTTTCCTTGATCCCAATCCTACAGACTTGGAAGCACTGGAAGGTTTGGCCACTGCTGATTTGGAAGGGCCATCGACGACACCACTCCCCCGAGAGGAAAGACCACACGGGCTGCTTCAACAAGAGAAACATCACCAGGGCCCTCTGTCACAAGACCCCACAACCCTGCAACAAGTGGGGCCAGAAGCACAACCACTAACACCGAGGGAAGAGGAATGGGGCCCAGACTACCTGGCACAAGGGTTGTGGCTATGGACACAGGAGGAGGGATGGGAGTCACTGGATCCAGGTCAGGGATTGTCGTAATTCCAGGGACAGGGGTAGCACTCACCTTGGTCTTTTTCCCATTCCATGCACCTTACATGCTTTGCTGGGAGCTACCTCCCTTAACCTCTTTCACAGCTATAATGGGAGAAACCACCATCTCAACAAAACCATCCTATAAAAGAAAACCAAAAATCTTAAGAGCTAATCGTAAAAGCCAGGAATAAGTCTGTACTCTCCGGAAGCTGTAAACAAAATGGCTACTCAGTTGCTTCCCCATCATCGTCAGTCAGTAACTACCAACATATCTCTATAAATTCCAACAGCCGAGTTCCAACTTAGATAAAAAACTATGCTCACATCAAAGGACGAGGATTTGTCTTTGTGTACGAACAATGAGGTTTAAGCATCAGACTTTCTTAATAAGGAATTACATTTAGAAACCAAGTCACATTATCATGACCTAAGCCAGAGAGACTATTGTGCACCTACCTCCCTTTTTCCCAGCAGAGCCAAGTAAGATTAGGTTTAGAGACTAAAGCCTATTTAGTTTACTATGTCAGCCTTGGCTATTGTTATGTGGAAAGACCAGAGTCTGTTGTAAAATGATATTTTCATTAATAAAATAAATTTTTGAACATACTTACCCGGTAGTTATATATACTGTATATAGCTTACGCTCCCGACGTCAACGGCAGAAAATTCGAAACTCGCGCCAACCGCCAGTTGGATAGCCAGGTGTACCACCCCTGCACCCTAGCGAGGTACCTGGGAACCATTCCAGTGACCCTCATATATTCCATGCCTCTAGTCTCTAGAGGGGAGGAGGGTGGGACTAAAATTATATATAACTACCGGGTAATTATGTTCAAAAATTTATTTTATTAATGAAAATATTATTTTTAAACACAAGACTTACCCGGTAGTTATATATATAGCTGGTTAACACCTTTGGTGGAGGGTTAGAGACAGCTAGCATATCTGGAATTCTACTTAAGAGTTAATTAAAACCAAATTTAAGGGTTCGTACCTGATAAGGAAGCTGACTTCAATGATACTCTGCCTCATTATGTCTGCTAGCCTTATGAGAACCAACGATCCTCCCAGGGGGCTGAAGATCTCGAAGGGACTGTCAAACCGGTGTCAAAACCTCATCATGACAGAACCACCTCCAATAACCAATTCTGGGTGCTCTCAAGGAACAAACATGACCACCGACAAAATCAATGATTGTGGAAGACTGACACAATCTCCACAAACAACCATAAAAAACAATTAAAAGTACCAAGAGAAGAAAAGGTTATTGGGATTATGGAACGTAGTGGTGGATCCTTCACCCACTATTGCACTCGTTGCTACGAATGGACCCAGAGTGAAACAGTCCTCATAACAAGTCTGAACACCTTTCAAATAGTATGACGCGAACACGGATTTGCTCCTCCAGAAGGTCGTGTCCATTATGCTTTGTAGAAATCTGTTCTGCCTGAATGCTGCCGACGTTGCCACTGCTCTGACTTCATGAGACTTGACCTTTAAAAGTCCAAGGTCTGATTCATTACAATGAATATGAGCTTCCTTAATTAAAAGCCTGACAAAATATGACAGGGCATTTTTAGACATCTGTAAAGAGGGCTTCTTGACTGAACACCACAAAGATTCAGACTTGCCTCGTAAGTCTTTTGTTCTCTCCAAGTAGCATCTCAGAGCTCTAACTGGGCATAAGACTCTTTCTACCTCATCTCCAACCAGATCCGTAAGATTTGGAATCTCGAATGCTTAGGGCATTCGTTTTTGGCAAGAAAGCCTAACTGCAAGGAACAGACAGCTTTACCATTACGAAATCCAACATTTTTGCTAAACGCATGAATCTCGCTCACTCTTTTGGCTGTCGCAAGACTGACCAAAAATAAAGTCTTCATAGTGAGGTCTTTCAAGGCAGTTGAACCTAGTGGCTCAAACCTGTCGCTCATGAGATACTTCAAAACAATATCCAGATTCCAGGCTGGAGAATCTTGGTTCCGTCGTTTTGAAGTCTCGAAAGACTTGAGAAGCTCTTGCAGATCCTTATTGCCAGAGAGGTCAAGGTTTATATGCCTAAACACAGTAGCTAACATACTCCTATAGCCTTTAATAGTAGAGGAGGAGAAATTGCACTTCCTTCGAAGATATAGCAGGAAACCTGCAATTTGAGCTACAGAGGTACTGGATGAGGAAAGAGAGTTGACTCTACACCACTCTCTGAAAACTTTCCACTTAGATTGAAAGACCTTGATGGTTGAAGTCCTTCTTGCTCTCGCAATAGCTTGAGCTGCCTCCTTCGAAAAGCCTCTAGATCTAGCGAGTCTCGATAGTCTGAAGGCAGTCAGCTGAAGAGCGGGGAGATTTTGATGCAATCTTTCCAAGTGGGGTTGTCTGAGTAGATCTGCTCTTAGAGGAAGAATTCTTGAGGTGTCTATCACCCATTTCAGTACCTCTGTGAACCATTCTCTTGACGGCCAATAGGGAGCCACTAAGGGTCATCCTGGTTCCTTTGGATGTCACAAATTTCTGTATTACTCTGTACAGGATCTTGTAAGGTGGGAAGGCATAGAGATCTAGATTGGACCAGTCCAATAGAAAAGCGTCTATGTGGACTGCTTCTGGATCCAGAACAGGGGAGCAATACGCCTTTAACCTCTTCGTCTTCGAGGTTGCGAAAAGGTCTATGCAAGGGCGACCCCAAAGACACCACAGGCTTTTGCACACATGAAGGTTGAGGGTCCACTCTGTTGGAACGATCTGATTCCGTCTGCTGAGAGTCTCCCATAACGTTTTTCTCCCCTTGAATGAATCGCGTGAGAAGTATAACGTTCCTCTCTCTTGCCCACATCAGGAGATTCTTTGACGTCTCGTACAGAGATATCGAGTGTGTTCCCCCTTGCTTTGAGATGTATGCCAATGCTGTCGTGTTGTCCGCATTGAACTGAACTAATTTGTTGGTGACTAAAGCCTCAAAACTTTTCAGGGCTAAAAGAACTGCCAACAACTCCTTGTGGTTGATATGCAAGGATTTCTGGGGCTCTGCCATAGACCCGAGACTTCTAACTTGTCTAGGGTTGCTCCCCATCCTGTGTCCGAGGCGTCGGAGCTTAACACAAGGTCTGGGCTTTTTATTGACAAGTCGAGACCTTCCTGGAACTTGCCTGGTTCCTCCCACCACCGAAGGCAGACTTTGATGGGGTTCGTGATAGGAATGGACATAGATTCTAAGTCCCTCTCCTTGTCCCAATGGCTGTTGAGATGGAACTGGAGAGGATGAAGATTCAGTGTTCCCAGTGGGACGAATTGCTCCAAGGAGGAGAGGGTTCCTATCAGACTCATCCATTTCCTTGCTGAGCAAACTTTCTTGCTTTGAAACGATCTTAGTTTCAACTTGGCTTGCTCTATCCTTAAGGGAGACGGAAAAGCCCGAAAATTCTGACTCCGTATCGTCATCCCCAAATATAAAATCTCTTGAGATGGAACCAAGAGAGACTTTTCCTTGTTTACAAGGAGACCCAGTTCTTTCGCAAGGTCCAAGGTTGTCTGAAGATCCTTCAGGCAGCGATCATAAGAGTGCGCTCTGAGAAGCCAGTCGTCGAGATACAGGGAGGCTCTTATGCCCCTTGAATGTAGGATCTTTGCTACACTCAGCATGAGCTTCGTAAAGATCTGAGGTGCTGTGCAAAGGCCGAAGCATAGGGCTCTGAATTGGAAGACGTCTCCCATGAAAACGAACCTGAGGTAGGGTCTGAAGCTCGGATGGATAGGGATGTGGAAGTAGGCGTCCCGAAGGTCTAATGAGACCAGCCAGTCGTCCCTCCTTACTGCTGCTAGCACTGACTTCGAAGTTTCCATGGTGAACTTTGTTTTGATGATGAACCTGTTCAGCGCACTCATGTCCAGAACTGGACGCCATCCCCCCAGGGTTCTTGGGTACCAGGAATAGCCGATTGTAGAAACCAGGTGAACAGATATCCTGAACCTTCTCTATGGCCCCCCTTTCTAACATAAGAGACACTTGGTTCGGAAGAGCTTGTCTCTTTGCCTCCTCTCTGTATCTGGGAGAGAGATCCATGGGAACTAAGACCAGGGGAGGGCTCCCTAGAAAGGGGATCTTATAACCCTCCCTCAAGATCTGAATAGACCATTGGTCTGCCCCTCTCTTCTCCCACGCTTGCCAGAATTTGAGTAGTCGGGCACCCACTGCCTGAAGGCAAAAGCAGTCAGACTCTGCTTCCTGCCCTGAAACCTCTTCTCTTACTCCTTCTAGCATCAGGTCTGGAGCTACCCCTGTTGGAAGATCTTCCTCGAAAGGGCTGGGAAAACTTGGGAAAAGTATCTTCCTTAGGCTTGCGGCTGGTAAAAGAGGGAGGCAAAGCCTTTCTAGCAGTCTTGGAGACAAGATCCTGAGTAGCCTTCCGAGCTATAGCTGAAGAGATCTCCCTGATAAGTTCTTGCGGAAACAGTAATGGAGAAAGAGGAGCATATAAGAGTTCGGACTTCTGGAAGTCAGTCACCCCCGGCGAAAGAAAAGAGCATAGTTGATCTCTTTTCTTAAGGATGCCTGCGGAAAAAAGAGCTGCAAGTTCATTAGAGCCATCCCTCAAGGCTTTGTCCATGCACGACATCAAATGGACCAGGGCAGAGGTATACCCCTCTTTAAAAGTCTCAACTTTTTTACCCAAGGCCCCCAGTGTCCAGTCTAGGAAGTTAAAAACTTCAAAGGCCCGAAAAATTCCTTTGAGAAGGTGGCCCATTTCTGAAGTGGACCAAAAAATTTTGGTCTTTCTCATGGCCGACCGACGAGGAGCGTCTACGAGGCTTGAGAAATCCCCCTGGGCAGAGGCAGGAATCCCCAAGCCGAGAACTTCTCCCGTCTCGTACCAGATGCTCGACCTCGAAGCCAGTCTAGCTGGAGGAAAGGAAAAAGAAGTCTTTCCTAAGGCCTTCTTAGACTGTAACCAGTCACCCATTAATTTAAGAGCTCTCTTGGACGAACGCGACAGTACCATCTTAGTAAAGCGGGCTTTCTTATTGGCTTTGCCTAGAGTAAACTCAGACGGGGGAGAGCGCGGAGCTATAGGCACAAAAAAGTCCGAAAACTCTTCCGTAAAAACTCTCAAGTTTTTTAAGATCGGCAGGATGACGGAAAGAAACAGAGTCCTCGTCTTCTGAAACGTCATCAAACTCCAAAGGAGAAAGCTGGGCTTCTACTTCCTTCTCTAGCGACGTTCCTCCGGGAGCAGTAGGGTTAAGAGCGGTATCAATTTCAGAAAAATCCTGAGTGCCAACCGCTATAGAAATAGGGTCATTGCGAACAGTAACAGGCGGCATTGTCGTGTGCGGCTCATCCGAACGCTCGCGATCAGCTCGATTGGTGACGAGAAGTTCCTGTACATGAACCGCATCGATGTTTTGAAAAGAATAAGCCTCCTCATCGTAATCCAAATTAACATCCGAAATATGACAAGGGATAGGACGTTCAGGATCATATTCAGGAACACACTTGCTGTCAACTGCTGACAAGCGATCGGTACTACGAACCGCTCGTTGTTCAGCGACTCGTTCAACTGTAATCTTCCCGGAAACGCGACCTGAAGGACGCTCACTAAAATAATTGGCGGAGAAAAACTTCCTGAATGATAGGACGTTCGGTAGCCTGTTTGCAAGGACGTTCGGCAGCCTGAACCAAAGGAGGATCGGCAGCCTGTTCAGTAGGAAGTCCAGGAGCCTGAGTCGAAGGACGTTCGAAAGACTTATTCAAAGAACTAACATAAGGCTGAATAACAGGACAATCGGTAACCCGTTCGCAAGGACGTTCAATAACCTGTGTAACAGGACGTCCGACGTCTTTCTTAGAAGAACGCACAGGCACACAGTCTTGATTGCGTTCAATAAAAGAACCGTGGACTGCGGACTTAGGAGAACGATCACGATCACTTCCTAAAGGCCGTTCGTAGCGGCTAGCAGGAAGCTTCGATCCCCGATTACGAGGGCGCTCGGAAACACTTCCTGGTTCGCTGCTTCGATCACGACCGCTGATATGAGATTTGTCACTGCGCTGGTGTGATTGCATAAAGGACGAGAGCCTGCTTTGCATGTCTTGAAGAATTACAAAGTTAGGATCCGAACGTTGTGAAAACGGAACAGAGCGCCTAGAAGGCGAAATCCAGTCTGAAGGCTGCTTGGGAGCTTGGAATGAGGTAAAGCCTGGTCCTGAGTGCACAGAAGGATCCTTGGAAAGTCCAGCATTCTAAAAGGACGTTTGGTCGGGGGGCTTTCAAAAGGCTCTGGAGAATCCCAGTGACTGCATCCAGGTTTTGAACTAGCAGGACGTCGATAGGCCGTATCATAGGACTCTTAAGAGGTCTGGAAGCGAGCTTCCAGCCTCTTTTAGGCAAGGGGTCATCCGAAGACAACGAAAAACACTTAACCTCACCTTTCCGATGGTGAGGGCGAACGTCCTGGGAGGCGCCCACAGGTATGTTCGAGGGGACATCTGCTCGTTTGATCAAGCCTCTCGTCTCTTTTCGCCTTTCGACATTCCTTCTCCCAGGGGTTGGGGAGCTTGGAAGAGGTCTAGGACTAGGAGGACGACAGACACGAGCAGGCACACCCTCCACTGCACTTGCACTTGCACCTTCACCTTTCAATAGACGCACATCGATCATCAACTGTGTCCTGTCCCCAGCCAAAGATTCAACTTTAGCGCCGAAAGCTTGAATCGCCACTAACATATCTTTTAGTGAAGGATCATTAGCAATTGCAATAGTGGGATCAGGATCTACCACTACAGGGGAAGGAATAGTATTAATGACATGGGAGGAGGAAATATCTCTAGAGGAGCGAGAAGAACTACGCCTCAATCTATCCCTTTTGAGTTTACGCCTGTATCTATCAAACTCAATCCATTCATGCTCTGACAGCAAAACACATTCGTCACAGCAATCACCTAAATCACACTCTTTACCCCTACATGCAACACAGAGAGAATGGGGGTCAAGAGAGGCTTTAGCCATACGGGTCTTACACCCATTAGTCACACATAACCTTAAAGTTATAGGGGGGGGTGGCTATTTTGAAAAATTTAAGAGAATTCAGACAAGCAAAGGTCAAAAATCATCTAATCCAAACAAAATCAAGAAATATCCAAAGCGAGATCAAAAACAAGCGGGAGTCAATAACCAAAGATTTGTACTTCACCAAAAAACCGATCAGTAATGACGGAGTAGAATTCACGTGTCGCCGCTAGCGACGGCAGGGAATATGAGGGTCACTGGAATGGTTCCCAGGTACCTCGCTAGGATGCAGGCATGGTACACCTGGCTATCCAACTGGCGGTTGGCGCAAGTTTCGAATTTTTTGCCGTTGACGTCGGGGACGTAAGCTATATATATAACTACCGGGTAAGTCTAGTGTTTAAAACTATTATTATTATTAATTACAGTAGCCTATTAATGTTCAATTATTACTATCATTTACTAATTATTATTATCAATTATTATTAATTACTAATTAGTTTTTAATTATAAATTATTATTAATTACTAATTAGCTTTTAATTATGAATTATTATTAATTACTAATTAATTTTTAATTACTAATTATTAGCAATTACTAATTATTATTATCATTATTATTATTATTACTGTACTAATTATTATTATTAATTACCAATTATTATCATTATTAATAACAAATTATTAATCACTAATTATTATCATTATTATTACTAATTACTAATCATTACTAATCATCATTAATAATTATTAATTAATATAACTAATTATTATTTACAAATCTTCATTATTAATTACTAATTATTATTAATTACTAATTATTAATTACTAATTATTATCAATTACTAATTATTATTAAATAGTTATTATTATTATTTACTAATTATTATTAATTACTAATTATCATTATTAATCATTGCTATTAATTATTGATTATTATTATTATTAAATACTATTTGTTATTTATTAATATTAAAAAAAATATTAATAATTATTATTAACTGTTATTTCTATTATTTTCATTTTTATTATAATTTATCTCTGTCATTACTATTATTATCATTATATTTATCAATTATTATTATTAATCATATTCATTATATATCACATAATAATCATTATCATTATTATCATCATCATTCATTATTATTATTATCATTATTATTATTATTTGGGCACAAGCAATTAATTTGCCCTAAAATTAAATATTCCTATCTAAAAAGTTTACCCAAATACCGAAACAATAAAAACAGATACATTTTCATTGAATCCTTTTTCAAGGAGACAATTACTTTAACTACTTATTCAGCCATTGTCCAGCAATACCAAACATCAAAAGAACTCCTTTCCTTCCTAACCTAACCTAGTGCATCATGTGTTGGTCATCTGGAGTTGGGCTAACATTAACAAAACCTTTTTCTTATTTCAAAACTCACTAAGGCCAGAATACAAAGTTAAAATGGAAGAGCAATGAACAAAACCAATTTAATTAAGAGGTCTTGATCTAATTCTTTGTTGAAACAGGTTAAGTTTATATATGGAATTATTCCGTAGCCTTAAACCATTTTCAGTAACACAGTAGGCTATCCTAAAAACCCACATCACATATACATCCAAAAACATTGTTTTAACACATTTTACATATTCAAATATATCCCAAAACTACTCACCAATGAATGAATGAAATCTCTTAGATAAAATCACTTCACTAAACCGATTAAAATAATCGCACACTTAATATAAATAAAACTTTAGAAAGGTCTGAGGAAGTAGTTTAAGAACTTCACTCGGACAATTTGTTTTGGATGACGTCACTGGACAAGGAATCTAAACAAAGAGAGCCAAGGACTATCAAGTGTAACAGCGTCTTCTATTAATACAACAGCGTCTTCTATTGGTAAGTCAGCATTTTTGTTATTAGCATAAATGAAATACAAGAATTAACGGAAAAAATGAAAATATTAACGTTAGAATGAGAGACAGAAATGCAGTTCAGGATAATAGTTGGAAGTAGGTACCTGGTAGGTGATCCTACAAGCTAGTGAAAGGATCGACTTTAAACAGCGAGTAACTGAAATTTTCACTGCATTTCCCGTAGAGTTGTTTCAGTGTTCGCGATTTTTCAAGACTTAACTTAGTTTTGATTTTACTTTTCTTTAATTTTCTTCATTGAGACGACACCTGCAGTATACATCGTTCGACAGCTGAAGACCACCATCGCGTTCTGCAATGGCAGGAAGGGGTTCATCCCCTATCCCCACCTCCTCCCCTCGAACAAGAGTGGAGAGGGGCAGGGTCAAGAAACCAAGAGGCCTTACTTTGAGGAGCCATGCAAAGCGCCCTCAATCACCTGCAACGGAACCAGTCCCTGGAACTTCAAGGGACCACCCACCAGCGACCCAAGAAGAAGCTGAGACTGAGAATACCCCCTCTCGAGACCCACCTTCGCAAACAGCAGCAACTGGAGACTCCAAGTTTGGGCTTACTCCAGGACCCAGCATAACATCCTATGCTGCCATAGTTGCCATGGAAGCCAGCAATCCTCGCCTCAACATGACCATACGTCCCAATCGCAGGGGACAACTGGTCATAACAGCCAAAGATGAGCAGACCAAGACCTACCTAGAGCAACAGGAAAACGTCCTAAAACTGGACATCAACGAGAGACCCACCACCATCATCGTTGTCTATGACCTCGACCTTCCACTGGAACCAGTGCTCCAACATCCCTCCAACATCACTGTCAAGAGATGTGAGGGGAAAGCCGGAGGTTGATCCCACAAATTGGAGGCTGTCCACAAGGGAGCTCGCCCTCCTCACCTATCCTTCGGCCTTTGGGGCACATTCCGCACCGAAGAGTACATCAAGGAGCCACTTCGATGCTTCCGGTGTCAGAAGTTTGGACACCACAAATCCCGCTGCACAGGTCCGGAGATCTGTGGGGTTTGCAGCAGCAGACAACACCCCACCGCCTACTGTATTGCCAGGCACAAAGCAGGGCACAAAACCATCGCCCGCTGCCCTAACTGTGGAGGATCCCATCATGCTTGGCATGATAGATGCCCCCACAGATTTCAGAGAATTGCAGACTGCCAGGGAGCAGACCGTCACTACAACCTCCATCTACGTCAACAGCGTCGAACGCAGCCACCTCCAACTAAACAAAACCCTACACCTTCCAACCACACCTCCCAACAAAATCCTAACCCTTCCAGACATGCCATTCTTGAACCTTTCTCTCCACCCCCCCCCCCCCTCCAGCACCTAAACCTCAACGTCCTCCTAAACCTCCTTCCAAAGAAAAAAGATCCCCAACCCATACTCCTCGCACTCCCTCACCTTTAAAACTTACCTCTCCAACCAATTCTCCCAACGTCACCCAGCCAAAACAACCAGAACCCAACCCATCCTCCTCTGCACCTACCACTCACACACCCAACATTTCCCACTCCCTAAGAGAATTCCCTAGCCTACCTTCCACCGCCACAAGCAAGTCTAGCGCCTCACGCCCCTCCAAATATCCTTTAAACATAGACAGCAGTGAGTACGACCTCTCTGCTTGTCCCATGGATGCTCTGCTGGCAGCCATCAGCAACATCCTTCGTAACTTCTTGCGATCCCGCAAAATCAAATTCACTCAGGAGTCATTGGATGACTTTGTGTTTGACAACGCCGCCAAGGAACTAGGAGCTCAATTCCCTTCATAGTTCCTACTGCAAATGGACCTCATACAACCACTTGCAACAACCAAAACACCCAAGTAAAAGTGCTCCAATGGAATATTTGTGGACTTCGAAACAAGCTTGCATTTCTCCAGTCTCAAACTTCAGTGCAAAACCCTGACATCATCATACTGCAAGAAACTCTGCTTAATGAGAACATACCATTCTCGTTCTCAGGATACAAAGTATACACAACATATCAATCACCAACGACAAGAGGACTGACTACCCTCATTAAAAGCAGCATCCCCTCCAAATTACTACCAAGCATAGACTGTGGGACAGAGGCAGAGACTCTTAGTGTCCAGATATCTCTCCTAGTCACGACGCTAACAGTCCACAACATATGCAAGTCCCCAGCAAAAAATATTGATGCCGAGGCACTCTTTGCAGAAGCCTCCAACGAAGACTCAATTATTGCAGGCGACTTTAATGCTCATCATCAGTTCCTGAACTCCATATCAGAAACAAATCAAACTGGCAGACACTTGCATGCCCTACTGCAAGAATATCCTGATGTAGCACTGCTCAACAATGTCACAGAAGCCACCCATCTAAAAGGAGGTCGTCTAGATCTTACCTTCTTATCCAGTGCCATACAAAGAGGAGCCAAATGGCAACCACATCCTGTACTAATCAGTGATCACTTTGCCATAGAGGTAACACTCGAATTGCAGAAATACCCACCTCCTCCTCCGCCCCCAAAAAGGTGGAACCCAGAGTTTGCTAACTGGGAAAAATTCAAAACAGCCATGACAGAGTGGGCTCAGGAATATATCCAACATCCACACAATGATATCTCCACCCTACCTACCGACTTCAGCAAACAACTAGAGGTAGCAGCCAGTGTATTATGCCACAAAAATTGTACTTTGAGAAGAAACATGCTGATGCCTGGTACTATAACAGCCGCATCAAAGAAATGAATGCCAGAATAAACAGGACCAGGAAACTCCTCAGGAGACACAGAACAGATGAACTACATAATCTACTTGTAGAGATCATCAAGCATTCTGTACAAGTATCACTGGAAGTTAAACTAGACAAATGGTACTCATGGTGCAACGAGGTCAACTTCAGCACATCCCTAGCCAAAATATGGGGCTGGTTTAACCAAGTCTCTGGGAAATACAATACACCCAGACCCATTTGCTGAAGCCAAGAGGATTGCTAAAAACTTTGCGGACAGAGCAAAAAGCATCAATCTACCTCTGCCAACCATCAACAGGCAGAGAACTCTGCTCCCAATCAGGAACATCATAATAGAAGCCGCCTGCAACATGGTAGATGACACTGATCACCCCTATACCATGGAGGAACTAAATACGGCCCTATCAAAAGGCAGGAAGGACACTGCCCCTGGAGCCGATCTCATCACATACAGCATGCTGAGGAACATGGAAACCATGCTAAATTGGTCTACCTGCATCTGATAAACAGGACACACGGAGACACTACGTCCAACCACATGGAACCAGCAGGACACTAAACCTATTCCAAAACCTAAGGAGCCAAATACCTACAGACCTATAGCTTTGATAAGCTGCATAGAGAAAGTAGCTGAGAGAATGGTACTCAACAGACTGCAGTGGAAAATAGGCCAACTACATCATCGCCTAAATGCCTACAGAAATGGCATAGGCACTCAAGAATGCATCACAGATGTCCTCTCAACAATCAACGACAAAAAAGCTTTTGTCATATTCTTTGATCTCGAGAAAGCCTTTGAGCTAGCTAGCTCACCAGCTATACTCTTCACACTTGTTGAAAAAAAGAGTGAAAGGACACTTACTGGCCTGGACTCGAAACTACACACAAAATCGAGAGGCCAGAGTCACTTTCCAAGGAAAAACCACTGAGTTCATCCCCTTAGAAAACGGAACACCACAAGGAGGCATACTCAGCCCCTACCTGTTCAATCTACTGATGGAGAACTTAGCCACTCTAAAACTCCCAAAAGGAGTGGAGATATTCATATATGCAGATGACATATGCATAGTATGCCCAAACAAAGCTCATGCCAGAAATATCACTCAAAAAGCTCTGGACATGATCCAAGCCAAATGCAATGATCTTGGTCTGAAGATCAATACCAACAAAACCAAAGCAATGGCTATAAAACGCTCACAAAATCCTCAAAACTTCAAACTGAGAGGTGAGGACATCGAATGGGTGAGTCAATTCATGTACCTCGGGGTAATCATTAGCAAAACCCTGTCAGCAGCTAATGAAGTAACCTACCTTGGAGAGAAGACAAAAATCCGTCTATCAGCCATGAAACGAATGACCTCCCTTAAACAAGGAGTATCTAACAACCTCCTGAGGCTGTTTTACCTACAAGCAATTCGATCCCACATTGATTATGCAGCACCCACACTTACTGCATTGACCGACACTCAAAAAGCATCATTAGAAGTAGTCCAAAACAATGCCATGAGACTCATCAGTGGCTCTCCAATGTGGACAAGACTCTGCCTACTCAGAGCAGAAACTAACCTAATCTCCCTGTCAGCCAGAATTGACATAAGGAATAGCAGCATCATATTCAAGTCAATCATCGCAGACAGAAAAAGCCCACTCAGTGATAAAATAAAAAGGCTTCTACCTCTTGCTGAAGAACTACATCCACCCAGCTCCCATGCAAAGAAACTACTGGATACACTCAGAAGAATGCAGATGCAAAACGAGGCTCACAAAATCAAGGGACAACAAATGTTTGAGGGCTACATCCCTCCTGCTCCCTGGGCATGTGATCCCATCAAATACAACTTCACTATCCTACCAGCAGCAAGCAAGGCTCTCTGCACGCCAGAGCAACTCAATGCAGCTGCAAAAAAATGCAATCAGGAACACTCCTGCGCCTCGCACCTACTACACAGATGGATCAGTTGACCGTGCAATCCCTGCAGCCGCGGCTGCAGTTATCTCTACATCAGGATATAAAGCAAACTGGAGACTTTCCAACCATGCCTCCACATTGCAAACTGAACTAGGGGCCATTGCAAAAGCCCTAGAACACTCTGCCAATCAACAAAACGGGAACACAACGATCCATACAGATTCCAGAGGAGCCACGATGTCCCTCAGCAACAAGGAACCCACAGAGAATGTGCACCTCACCACTGCAATTAAATTCTTAGCCCTGCTCCACCAAAGAAACAACAGGCAAGTCACCTTGAATTGGATACCAAGTCATACAGGAATCTCTGGCAACGACGAGGCCGACCACCTAGCTAAATCAGCCTTAATGTGCCAAACTATCAGCATTACTCTGCAATAGTCATTAAAAACCATTCAACATAAAATGGCTACCTACTGCAACATTCAAAAGACTAGTGAAGTTAGAAGAGCCTTCCTTGATGGCTCAAGATCTGCAAAGTGGTACATTGAAGCTACAAACATACTACCACACCCAATTGCAAGACAAACACCTCGCCACGACGCAGTAATTATTTACAGACTGCGACTGGGATATCTATGCAACTGGCAGATCATCTTAGATAACGGCCAAGACCCTGCAGCACAGCATAGACCAATTAGACCATGCAAGTACTGTAATTAGGACACAGAAGAACCTCTACAGCACTATCTACAGCAATGTCAGGAAACTTCAGCATACTTCGGCAGGATCTTAATCCCAATACTCCTGCTACTGCAACAGAAATTGTCAAGCATATCATTGACAATCACAATACCCTCTCAGCCTTTCTCCGGAGTTACCCTCCACCGAGATAACGTTGCAACAAAGTCAACGTAAAATCCAAGCGGCAATTAAAGGAGAAACCTTATCCTCTCTACAATTCTGTGCTGGGAGCTGGGGATTGCAGGCGGCTGCGACCTTATCTTTCTCTCCTCTTGACTGGCAGCCCGTTGTCACACAAGTGGCCTGTGTTGCCTGTCTGGGGGTGTGGCCGGGGTCGTCGGCGGTCTTTTTGACTTCCAGCACATCTTCCCCTCTTCTTGGCTGGCAGCCGGTTGTCGCACAGTGGCCTGTGTTGTCGGTCAGGGGGTGGGGCAGGGATCGGGGGGGGGGGGGGTCTTTTTGACCTCCAACACATTTTTCTCTCTTCAGATGGCAACCCGTTGTCGCACTGCGGCCTGTGTTGCCTTCTACGCCTTCATCTCCCTTTGTTTGTCTCAGAAATAATCTTTATCTTTGTTTTTACTTTTTTTTATCTCTCCCTTTTTTTATCATTTACAGGTACAGGAATTTTATATTCCACCCTATCTCTACCACTAAAACCGCTACAACTCCTCCTCTTCAGCTCTCTCCTACTCAGCTGAAATCTCACACTAGCCCTCTATCTCACACTTAAGCTTAAACCACTATGAAGTTTTTCACTTCACCTATGTCAACTTCTATGACTACAAACTTTCAACTCCTTTCCGAGCTCTCCTACTTATCGGGACTTGCTACTATAACTCTTTCTCTCTCTAACTCAGACTGGAGCCAGTGGGCTCATAGGACGATATTCCACAGTCAATCACTCCTTTTCAAACATCCCATCACGACCCAAAACCTATCCCAACATCCTAAAATAAATGTTGCAGAATATCCCCACCCAACTACCTATCCCAACATATCCCATCCAAACACCTACGGGCTGCAAGATTGCAAAAGCCCGTGTCTGGCCAAAAGGTCCAGGCAATCTTCAACAGAACAGAATCAAGGTTCCAGTGTATTCCCTCTTCTATCTCTTTCACGAACCTTAGCCTTCCTTCTGCTATAGCAGTCATCATTTATTACATAATAATAATAATAATAATAATAATAATAATAATAATAATAATAATAATAATAATGATAATAATAATAATAATAATAATAATAATAATAATAATAATATGTTCATTACTTCTCTTGTAGTTTACTACCTTTCCTCACTGAGCTATTTTCTCTCTGTTGGAGTCCTTGGGCTTATATCATCCTGCTTTTCCATCTAGGGTTGTAGCTTATCTAATAATAATAATAATAATAATAATAATAATAATAATAATAATAATAATAATAATAATAATAATAATAGTAATAATAATAATAATAATAATAATAAAATACACATTGATGAAGCAATCTAGGTAGATATTAGATCAGTTGTTTACATTTTACTAAAGGAGGATTCCAAGATAGCGTCTAGTCTTAAGCGTACAAAAGAGTCATCATGCAGTTGATAAATTCTATATAATTATATAATCAAGAAGTATTTTAATATTATAATAATAAACTAAATTAATTAATAATGATTTAGAGATGAAATTTATAGTTCTAACCAATTTTAAAAGCCATATAATTACAATTTACTTTATTTGTATGCTGGTTACTTGTTCGACATCAGCTGACTGCGTTGTTGACATTTGTGACGTCACGGGGTTACCATAGAGAGTGTAGCCTGATTATGGCGGCCTGTGTTAAATCTGTTAATCAAACACCCAGGTGTATTTCCTGGGCCGAGGACACAGTTGCTTATACCGCCGATACGGGAATATTGCTGTTTGATCTTAAGGTAGGTTTAGAGAACGGTATATCAAGTAATAATAGATATTCGTAGGCTGTAAGCTGTAGCCATTGCAAACTGGCTGGCGGCTTCGTAGCCCAGACAATGGGAATTTCCTTCTCATTTTGTGCTGATTTCCTGACCCTGTCTGCCCTTGTAAAGGATCCTTCAGGCTTTTTTATGAAATCAAAGGGATATTTCCTATCCCGTGTTTACAATGTGTATATTGGACAAGTGCTGATCACATGTCTGTTCAGTGAACAGTATTTCTGATCCCAAGAAATTGAACTTACAATGACCGGTTGTTTATAAATTGAATTATGCATGAAAATTGTATGATGCTCCTGTGTGATTTCTTCCATTATGGTATTTGTTGGGGGCCTATGTAGATCAGCGGCCAGGTCCTCCAGCGTGCATAGAAAATGGACATTTCTTCCCATTTTCTAGCAGTTCGTAAGACATGACCCCTGTACTACAAAAAAGCTGTGTCCGTTGATCCTCAAATCCATCACGTAATGCCACCACCTAACCTAACTCAACCCTACTTAACTGGGGTGCTAATGACACTGTGCAATTCCCCCCGGTTTCATTGTAGTGTATTACAGGGCAATGTAACCTAGGAAAACAACTACTTTTTCTAATAGAAAAAATTACGCTCTTCGAAAATGACACTCGTTCCCGTCGCAAATGAATAGTTTCAGAAATATATATACATCTATATCCTCCAATAATGGGGGACCCCCAGTGGGAACTCGGGGTTTTGGGTGGGGAAAACATACTGGGGAATCGATATATAAACGTAAAACAAGCCTTTTCTTCTCTATACATTACCTTCTTGAAATTATAATAACCGGAGGAAAATACAAAACAGTATATCTGGATAAACTTTGGAGGCGCCGTTACAAAGATTGTGTCATGAAAAAATACAGTAACCAGTGCTGCCAACGTCCGATGTAGATCAAATGTTATTTTGTGACCTGTCATACTACTAGGCTAGGTTAGGTGGGTTTGTTAGGTTCTGTGCCCTTTTTTTACTTTTTATATATTGAGTAAAACTTATATGGAGAAATTATTCAATATATGGAAATATCTATCATTACTATCTTTAGTAATGTCAACGTGCCGTTGGTAACTGTGTACCATACGTCATCGTTGGTAACACTGTGTATTATTGGTAACGTTGCTAATGTTATCGTTCGTTCGTAAGAGAAGTGACACCGTGCATCTCAAAGTTATCCGAATTGGTTGGTCTGTTTGTTTCCGATTGAAATGAACATCAAATTCGCTTAATTCACGTTGTTTACTATAGGAAAACAATCATATTTCGTTTCCCCAGTATGTTTTCCCCACCCAAAACCCCGAGTTCCCACTGGGGGTCCCCCATTATCGTAGGATATAGATGTATATATATTTCTGAAACTATTCATTTGCGACGGAAACGAGTGTCATTTTTTAAGAGATCGTAATTTTTTCTATAAGAAACAGTAGTTTTTTTCCTAGGTTACATTGCCATGTAATTCACTACAAAAATACCTTCCCCCCCCCCCTTAGACTGCCATACTCTCAGCCTATCCTGTGTTTGATTCGTACCCGTTTCACTCATATTTTGTAAAGGAAAAATATTTGACAAGTAATAAGAAAGTTTACACTTCTTTTCCCAACGAATGACAATCTTCCCATGATAAATACTAACAGAAACAAATAAAGCTTGACTATACTTACATTGTTTCAAGTCACCCAAGTTGTAGTCTTTGGATAGCATCTTCTTGACAACGGACAACTTCATCGTTTTTTTTCTCATTAATAAGACGACTTACAAAGGCCAAGTTTTTGCACTCTTGTCTGAGTCATTTCATGGAAGCATACCCTAGTAGGCCTTGTAGCAGATACTATATATTAACCTAAGAGGATTTGGGTATTTGTTAGTTTTGTCATAGATTTTATTTCCATTTTGTATCTGTCTGTGTATTATTCTGTTTCAATGAATCCTGTATCAATGCATTATTAAAGCATACAGACATATTTCTAGTTGTATGGTTGATACAGTACTTCAGATCATTATGTTATACACACCAGAATTTTATTGGTAATTTTGTTTTAACTTTTTTTTTAGAATTTCAGGAATAAATGTTCCATACTGAACATGGACTTGAGAGATTGAGTTAGTAAAGTGACCCTGTTTATATATATTTCAGTCAGGTGTAGATCTAAGATCTGACTTTCCACTTCAGGACAGCAATGTTGTTGGAGCATCACCCACCCAAAGGACACAAGGGTGAGATTACCTCAGTGCGGTGGATTCAGCCGAGCCCTTCAACTGGACAGACATTGATCAGCACAGGATCTGATTCGCTGGCGGTAGTTTAGACCCTTAGTGATGAAGAAGTCAAAGGGCTCCGTACGCTGAAATGCATTACAACTTTAGGTAAGATTAGTGCCTCGTATTTCATTCAAATGTCTACACTTGAAAATCTTGTTTTTCATCGCACAGTAGAACCTTCTTGCCTGCATTTAATCATAAAGTACCAGACTTAATTTTGATTCATTGTCATAATATGTAAGAGCAATAAATGCTTCCAACTTAAGCATTATTTTATATGTTCTATATTCGGCTTTTACTTTGTCTAATTTTATTGATTTTTAAGACTGTGTTTTAGAAATACCAAAATTTAAATCACTTGAGCCATTTTATTTTGATATTTAGAAGAATGATACTTGAAAGTTTACCGAGGAGCCAAACATCCCTTTCAAATGAGATTTCTGTAGAAACTTAAATCTTGTTTCCATCTTTCTCATTTGGAAGTTTGACTATTGATTAAGTGCATCTGTGCTTGGTTTGATGGAGAGGAGGAGAAGAGGTCTTGATGTAAGGCAGTACCTTGAGGTAAAAAGAGTTGAACGTAATTCAGCCATAGTTAAAAGCCCCTCGAGGAAGGAGTGTCACTCGGTTCAAGCTGTGGGACGGCTATTGCAAGCATGATAAGAAAACTAATTACTCTGTTGTAGTAGTGTTGTCAAGAGGACACTGAAGGTCAAGAATCCTTCCTTGACTTTAGATGGTCATCGCATGTAGAATCCCTCAGAGTACAGGAGGTTGTTAGGGACGTATTGCCAGCTCCTTACAAGTGCGCTGAGGGTTACAGGTATGATCTGGACACCTATGCAAGGCAAGGAAATGAATTGCTTGACTTTGTCATGAGTGAAAAGAAGAAATGACAGGTAAGGCATAGAGAAATGAAGTGGAATCTGTCGAGTGTGGCTGTAGGAATCCCATGGCTAGTGAAATGAATTCATAAAAGCTTTAGAAACTAAAGTGATACATCTATGAAGTATAAGTAATACCACCAAATAGATACTGTACCATTGCATCATAATTTACAAGGTCTGTACTCTACCAGTGTCTTTAAACATGAAACTTACCCGCTGGTTATATAAAAATGGCTTTAGTCCCTGACGTCCGGCAGAAATTCCAAAAACTCGCGGCAATCGCAGATAGAGTTGCCAGGTGTACACTAGCGCCCTTACGGGAGATAGGCCGAACCATTCCATACTTCACCAGATCTTCCATGCCGCGTTGCTGGCAACATCGTTTGGAATTCATTCGTGATTAACCTGGATTTTAGCAGTTATCTTGGTGATGTACTCCTAAATATGGGTTCTGGCATTCGCTTATTTTCTTTTTGTTTGGTATTTGATCGATATGTTATAGCTTAAAAGTTAGGATTAGAAGTTTTTTCAACCTACTTTAAACTAACGAAAGCATAATAGCGATAGGTAAAAACCCCGCCTTGTCTATGACGTCACAGTCATATGACGTAAGCTTGAGTATGACTTGCATTTTCTTTCTTTTTCTACAAAGAATGGTAAGTGAATACTATCTCACAACGTATTAAGTTATATAAGATGAAAGGATTATGTTATTTTAAGAAAATTTTTGTCCTTTTGGTATACTTTCTTTAGATGATCTTCAATCTGTTTTCAAAGCTTAAGTAGCGTTCAGTTTATTTATGCTACACAGTTCTCAGTCAATTGTTACAGTATTACAATTTTCTTTGTATCGTTATTTATGAAAAGTAAATTCTTCTTAAGACCAAAGTATTTAAGTTGTATTAGATAAAAGGAATATGTTATTTTATAATAATATTTGTCATTTTAGTATTTTTTTCTTTAGATAATCTTTTTGCAAAGATTAAAGAAAATTAGCGTTCAGTTAATTTTTATACGACGTAGTATTCATGACAATCGATATAGTCTCACGATTCTTTGTATCGTTGTTTACTTGTTCGTTTTTGGGAATACTAAATTTTTTTCGTATACAGTGAACCCTCGTTTATCGCGGTAGATAGGTTCCAGACCCGGCCGCGATAGGTGAAATTCCGCGAAGTAGTGACATCATCTTTACCTATTTATTTAACATGTATATTCGGACTTTTAAAACCTTCCCTTGTACGTAGTACTGTTAACAAACCACCCTTTAATGTACAGAACACTTAATGCATGTACTACAGCACCCTATACTAAAACAGGCACAAATATTAAAGGCGATTTTATATCATGCGTTTCCTAAACACCTAAAAAGCACGATAAAAAATGGCAACCAATGTTTTGTTTACGTTCATCTCTGATCATAATGAAGAAACAAACTCATTTAGTGTACACATATATGTATAGGTTAGTTTTTGCATCGATCATATTGATTATACAGTATGTTGATTTTTTTATTACCAATGTTTTACTTTATTTTTCTTAGGACTTCCAAATGAAATGTTTTTCTTTATGACGCCGCCTGAAACGACGGCGTCATAAAGTACTGTACGCTCAGTAAACAACCACGCTCAGAACAAAAAGGCATTTAACGCGCATGATGATAGTGATAAATAATGATACAGTACAGTATTTACAGTAAAAGCATTTACAAAATATGTTACCTTACAAATATAATTTACCGTATCTATATAAAATCATACAGTACTGTACAGTACATATTGTACGTAGCAAAGCAGGAAAACAATTTACGAGAGAGAGAGAGAGAGAGAGAGAGAGAGAGAGAGAGAGAGAGAGAGAGAGAGAGAGAGAGATTGTTTTACGTACGTACTGTAAATGTAAATTTTAAACAAAAAAAATAAATTTACGAGAGAGAGAGAGAGAGAGAGAGAGAGATTGTTTTACGTACGTAAATGTAAATTTTAAACAAAAAAAATATGATAGGTTACAACATGTAGACTTTTAAAACCTTCCCTTTAACTTAATGCATACAGTACAGTACTATAAAACGGCACAAATACAGTATTAGAATGTGAGAATATTAAAGTAAAAAATAAAGATTGTTACTGTACTCACCACGAAAGAAGTTCAAGAAAAACTTGAATGATGATGGCGATGAATTTGCTGCACAGTAGAAATGATGATGATGAAGCTGATGATGTGTTCTACTGTGCAGCCAGGTAGTATTTTACGTCTCTTCAGACGGAGGTGTCTTTTCCTGGGACACCTCTTCAACTTCTTCCTGGGAAACTACTTCAATTTCTTCCGAAGGCGTACTAGCAGGAGGAACTGGCTCTTTTTTGCGAGGCTGGAAGAACATTGTGATCGGAAGTTGTTGCCGCTGCTTCTTTTTTCGATCTAAGAGCATCTTGTAGGGAGTCATTATGTCATCAACCTTTTTGCAGAATTGCATCGACCGAACCATATCCTCGTCCCACTCTTGCAACATTTCTTTCAACTCCTTCGCATGGTTGCAGGCCTTGGCAAGCCGTTCTAATGTTAAGCCGGTTTTTCGACATTTTCTTGGGTCTCTTCCTGGGTTTCACTCTCTTCTTCGCTTGCCGATTTCGTCAGGTCTTCGAGGTCTGCGTCAGTTAGGGGCTGGGAATGGCAGTCCAACAACTCGTCGACGTCTTCAGTCGTCATGTCGCCAAACCCGTCACCTCCAATTATGGCAGCCAACTGCACAGATTTGCGTATTGCAGAGTGTTGGATTTCAGCAGGTGTAAATCCCTCGTCGTCGTAAACAATCTCGGGCCACAACTTCTTCCAGCTCGCATTCACGGTTGCAGGTTTCATCTCTTGCAGTGCCTTCTGAATATTCTGCAGGCACGTGGCTATGGTGTACTGCCGCCAGTACGCCTTCAAGTTAAAATCTTCATCCTCATTATCTTGGGCAGCATCCACACACGCAACGAGGTCCGCCAAGGTATTCTTCGTGTAGAGGGCCTTGAACGCCCTGATAACCCCCTGGTCCATCGGTTGAATTAATGACGTGGTGTTGGGTGGCAGGAACTCAACCTGAATGCCCTCATGCGACAGGTCAGTTGCGTGTCCACCAGCGTTATCCATAAGGAGAAGGATCTTGAATGGCAAGCCCTTCTCTAAGAGATATTTGCTGACTTGCGGGATAAAACACTGATGGAACCAGTTGGAGGTCAGCATCTTCGTAATCCATGCTTTTTGATTATGCATCCAGTACACGGGAAGGAGATTCTTATTTTTATTTTTCAAAGCGCGAGGATTTTTCGACTTATAAATAAGCCCCGGCTTTAGCAAAAATCCAGCAGCATTGCCACACATCACGAGGGTAACGCGATCCTTGAATGCTTTAAAGCCAGAGGCTTTGGCTTCCTCTTTGAACAGGAAAGTTCGCGACGGCATTCTCTTCCAAAACAAGCCGGTCTCATCCATATTAAAGACTTGTTCCGGCTTGTATCCACCTTCGGCGATAATATTCTTGAATGTCTGGTTCGCGTAAGTTTCAGCAGCGGCAGTGTCAGCCGAAGCAGCCTCGCCGTGCAGGGAAACGCTTTTCAGGGCGAAGCATTTCTGAAACTTCGCGAACCATCCTTTGCTGGCGGAAAAACGTTGTTTCTGAGGCTGGGAATCAGTGGATGTCCCTGGTTGAGGATCATCTGCATCATCATCATCTTCAGCATGGTTGCCGTCGTCGTCTTGAGGTTCCTTTGCAGCAAAATTCTCATACAAGCTCAAAGCCTTTGTTCGGATGGTGTTCGTATCCAAGGCTATGTTCTTCTTCCGGCAGTCGGCAATCCACACAGCTAAAGCACCTTCCATGCGTACGATCGTTTTATTACGCGTTGTAACGACTCGCTTCGCTGATCTGCTAAAGGTGATTGCAGCCGTCTTTCTAATGTTCGCCTCGTCTTTCTTGATATAGCGAACAGTAGATTCGTTGATCCCAAAATGGCGCGCAGCGGACGCGTAACTTCTACCATCTTTTAACATATCGAGAAGCGTAACCTTCTCAGCAATCGTCATCATCCTTCGGTGGCGTTTAGGCTCACTACCAGCCTTAGTAGAAGCAGAACGCTTGGGAGGCATTGTACAGTAGGATTTGACAAAAAGTTCAACTTAAAAAGGTCGCACACAGCACAGATTAAACTTCACAAACTTAAGAATGTCTACTCAGCGATACGCGGGAACAGAGAGTGGACGACCCGGGCCCGCGAGAACCTAGATGCTGGAAGCTGGAGATGAGGGCAAAACACCAATCACAGGCTAGATAACAAAACTTGAGTTCTGATTCGTCATCTATCAGCGCTTGAACCAATCACAACCCGTCTTACAGTATATGATGCGTAGGTTACCAACTCATACAAGATACCCCGCGCATACCGTATGTACAGTATTAATAATAATAATAATAAATAATGATAATAATACAGTACAGTACTGTAATAATAATAATAATAATGATAATAATAATAACAATCATAATTTTTCAATATTAAACTTACCCGATAATCATGTAGCTGTCAACTCCGTTGCCCGACAGAATTCTACGGAAGGGATACGCCAGCGATCGCTATACAAGAGGGGGGTGTACTCACAAGCGCCACCTGTGGCCAGGTACTGCAGTACTTCTTGTTGACACCACCTCAATTTTTCCTCTGTCGTGCTTCCGGCAAGACGTTCATGGATACGCTTATAATTTTGGAGTCTTGTTCACGATTTTTGGTGAAGTATTGCTCTAAGATTTCAGCTTTCGCTATTCAGGAAGTTTTATTATTAGCTTAGCTAGCTTTTGGAATTAATTTGATTAATTATGGTGACGAAGAGAGTATGAACTCTCTTTCACCTTTAAATGGCCGACCCTTCCCTTAGACGGAAGTGTTGGTGTCTAAGAGAGTATAGACTCTCTTTCTTAATTTTGCTTAACAAAAGTTATAGATTTATTTTATATCTCTCCGCCTTTTATAGGCCTCTTCGATTAACTTCCTTTTTTATAAACTTGTTAAAATTAATTTTTATATTTGTTTATATTCGACCTTTCCTAATAGTAGGCGGTCTTTTCTTGTACCGAAGTTAATTAACATTGAGCCCGTCATTTCGGTTTTACCTGTTAACATATTATGCTATTTTAATGTTTTTGAAAGAATTTCTTTGATAGTCTCGTACTGTTTTCAAAGTTGAACTAACGTTTTGTTTTGTCTCTGCAGTTGTTGACGTTCAGAACGTTCAACTTGCGCTCTATCGTTACGATAGAGAGAGAATTTTCACGGTGTCACGTTGCAGTAAGAGTAACCGTTTCTAACGTTTTGTTCATTCTTTCTTAGCTTAATGGTTTTTATTCTAATAAAGGAACTTTTTATTTGGGAAATATTTCAGTTTTTTTCCTTTAAAAATAATATGTTTTAACGATATATATGATTGGGCTCTTCTCTCAGGTTCTAAGTCAAGAGAGAGAGAGAGAGAGAGAGAGATAGAGACGGAGGGAGAGAGAGCTGGATAAACGTTTCGTTCAAGCGAGTAACGTTGTTATCGTTTTTGCTCTTCTCCCTAGTCTCTTCAGGGGAAGAAGGTAAACGTTTCTAGAGTTTTATTCTTGTTCTCAAGCTTTATGCGGTGAGAGATTTTAAACGTAGTTTATTTGATCTAGTGTTTAGTCTCTTTCCAGCCACTGAATTATTTATCTTTCATTAGATTTTTCTGTTACATTGTAATTCTGTTTTCGCAATTACTAACTTTTAAGGAAGGATAGAATTGCGTGTTTCAGGTACAAACCACTTAAAGTTTCGAGTTCAGTGAAATAAGTGCAAACAGAAAATCAAAAGTGATAAGTGATTAGCGCAAAGTGTGTCAGTGTTGTGCGTGAGGGTACTTCTGTGCGTGCCAGTCGTCCTCCCAGTCCGGGACCTCTTGCAAGCTCCCAAGCCCAGGGGAGAAGCAATGTCGAAGGGCAAAAGGGTTCGGCAGGCCTTGATCGGCGCACAGAAGTATCCTCGGTGGTTGCGGGCGTGTCTTACAGAGACCGTCACTCCCACCCGCAGACGATTGAGCCCTTATTTTGCTCGTCTGCAGAAGAAATTTCGGGGAGAAAACGCTGGACTCAGGTCTCAAGACCTCTTAAACGTAAAGTCCAGACCTCTAGAGTTCAACAACCCGGATGCAGTCATTGGGTTAGCTCTGACTCTCCGCAGTCATCAGGTGACTGCACACCTCCTAAGAGAGGTAAGGCGATGCCTCAACAGACCTCATCTTCTGTTAAGGCTTTGCCTCAACAGACCTTATCGTCTGTTGATCCCAAGATGACTTTGCTGCAGTTCATGCAGTCGCAGCTTGCGGTCTTAATGCGTGAGTTTCAGGCTGAGAAGGTTACACCTCCTCCTGCGAGCGCTCCGCCTCACCGCAGTCCAGTCTGCCAGGCGTACGAAGTTGAGGTTCCTCAAGCTACCTTACCGCGTTCGGAGTTGCCAGTTACCAGCGTTGTGCAGCAACCTCAACCTTCCTTAAGGCAACCTCAACAATGGGAGCAGGAGTCTTATGCCTTGAGGCAAGATTTTCTTGCAGTTAGACCATCTTTGAGGCTACAACCTTTTGAGGTACGACAACCTCTACCATCCTTGAGGCAGCCACCTCAGCTCTCGCAGCTGCTACCTCAACTTTCCTCAAGGCGAGAGCCTCAACTCTTGAGACTAGCTCCTCAGGAACCTCAACTCGTGAGACAGGAACTGCGTTCTGCGCAGCCGCTACCTTAACTCTCGCAGCTCACACCTCAAGAACCTCAACTCGTGAGTCAAGAGCCTCTCTCTGCGCAGCCACCTCAACCCTTGAGGCAAGCGCAACTCTTGAGGCAGGAACCTCATGCTATGAGTCAGCCACCTCAACGCATGCATCTGCCACTTTCTCCTCAACTTGAGCCTCTTCCCATTCAACTTTGAAATAGCAAATGACAATAATAACACCTCATTACTTTCATAACTTGCATTTGTTATCATATACATGTATGCCTACACAAACATTATGATAATGGAGGTTATTCGTATTACTTAAATAAAAAAATATATATGTATTCCTTGCAATATATTTTTAACAAATCGCAAATATGGCAAAATATCTTCAAAACAAAAATGAATCATGAGTTATGAATGTAATGTAAATATTATGTTGATATTAAAACCCCATGCAACATGCATGAAGTAATGCAGTGTTGCCAACAGGGCGAGTTTCCCTGTCCTGAGGTGAAGTAGATTATAGATCGTATATTTAGTGCAGCTTAATTCTACGATTATCATGCCGGCTATCAAATTCATCAACAAAAGTCTAAATCAATTCCCTCGGCACGTGCACTTTCAATGGACAGTAATGCGATATTACTCAATCTAGCACTGGTCATGGAATTTCTGAGAAATGTTACACGCCATGCAACATGCTCTGCTTCTCTTACAGCATGCTCTACATACAGCATGATCTGCATACAGCATGCTCTGCATACAGCATGCTCTGCATACCTTACCGCATGCTTCTCAATCACACATCTTTGGTTGTTGCCAACTCACTAGACTGTCAAGCAGTTTCATAACGTTGCCTTCTAGTCTGCTGCTTTTGCACCAGTGAAACCCTCACTGAGAGAACTTAGCTTTTCTCGGATATGGTCCCTGTAGATGAGAAAGTGCTTTTCTCCCTCCTTCTGATATTCCCTTGAGGACTCTGTCATTTGGAGAGGAGCCTTTAGCTGCGTAGCCTCCTATGGACTTTTATTTAAGCATAACATGCTTCCAGGGAAGGTAATGGTTCCACTTCAGTCGCTAACCCCGTCTGTTACCACACCTGCTCCCTTAGACCTTGAGCTGTGTTGCAAGACATGCAGTCCAAGCTTAGTCCTTGTTAGAGGATTTTTTTTTTTGTTTACGGAGTCAGTGTGTCACTGGGAAGACGTTCAACAACCAGCAGAAGTGACTTGTTGTGACGCAGTGCGGCAACCTCAGCAACCCGATAAGGAGTTGTCTGTACGACCCAGACAGTCTAGACAGCTTCGGGTTGTCACTGTACTTCCTCGCTTCCCCATGGTTGACAGTTCACAGACTGTGCAGCAGTACCATGATCTTGTGTCCGGCTCCGTCAGACGACTGGCTTTTAAGAGCTCCCACAAGTCGTCGCTGTCTGGAGATTCTCAGATGGACTATGGATCTGACCAAGGAACTGGGCCTCCTGGTCAATTTTGAGGAGTCTCAGCTCGTCCCACCCCAGACCATTGTCTACCTGGGTATGGATCTTCAGAGTCGAGCTTTTCGGGCTTTTCCGTCGGCCCCAAGGATCTTCCAAGCCCTAGAATGCATCCAGAGCATGCTGAGAAGGAACCGATGCTCAGTCAGGTAGTGGATGAGTCTAACAGGGACACTTTCATCGCTGGCCCTGTTCATCGTGTTAGGGAGACTCCACCTCCCCCCCCCTTCAGTATCATCTAGCTGCTCACTGGATAAAGGACATGACGCTAGAAACGGTCTCAGTTCCTGTTTCCGAAGAGAGAAGGTCTTCTCTCGCGTGGTGTAAGAACAGCTTTCTTCTCAAGGAAGTCTACATTTGGCTGTTCAGAAACCCGACCGCCGTCTCCTCTCGGACGCATCAGACACGGGCTGGAGTGCGACTTTGGACGGACAGGAATGCTCGGGAACATGGAATCAGGAGCAAAGGACACTTCACATCAATTGCAAGGAGTTGTTGGCGGTTCTTCTGGCCTTGATAAACTTCAAGTCCCTCCAGCTTAACAAAGTGGTGGAGGTGGACTCTGACAACACCACAGCCCTGGCTTACATCTTCAAGCAGGGAGGGACTCTTTCGTGGAAGTTGTTCTAGATCGCAAGGGACCTCCTCATCTGGTCAAAAGATCGAAAGCTCACGCTGGTAACGAGGTTCATTCAGGGCGGTATGAATGTCATGGCAGATCGCCTCGGCCGGAAGGGTCAGGTCATCCCCACAGAGTGGACCCTTCACAAGAGTGCTTGCAGCAGACTTTGGGCCCTGTGGGGTCAGCCAACCATAGATCTGTTCGCTACCTCGATAACCTAGAGACTCCTGTTGTATTGTTCTCCGATTCCAAACCCAGCAGCAGTTCACGTGGATGCTTTTCTGCTGGATTGGTCCCATCTCGACCTGTATGCATTCCCGCCGTTCAAGATTGTCAACAGGGTACTTCAGAAGTTCTCCTCTCGCAAAGGGACACGGCTGACGTGGGTTGGCTCCGCTCTGGCCCGCGAGAGAATGGTTCATAGAGGTACTGCAATGGCTGGTCGACATTCCCAGGACTCTTCCTCTAGGAGTGAACCTTCTACGTCAACCTCACGTAAAGAAGGTACACCCAAACCTCCACGCTCTTCGTCTGACTGCCTTCAGACTTTCGAAAGACTCTCAAGAGCTAGGGGCCTTTCGAAGGAGGCAGCCAGAGCGATTGCCAGAGCAAGGAGAACATCCACTCTCAGAATCTATCAGTCTCAAGGGGAAGTCTTCCGTAGCTGGTACAAGACCAATGCAGTTTCCTCAACCAGTACCACTGTAACCCAGATTGCTGACTTCCTGTTACATCTAAGGAAAGTAAGATCCCTTTCAGCTCCTACGATCAAGGGTTACAGAAGTATGTTGGCAGCGGTTTTCCACCACAGAGGCTTGGATCTTTCCACCAACAAAGATCTACAGGACCTCCCTAGGTCTTTTGAGACCTCAAAGGAACGTCGGTTGTCCACTCCAGGCTGGAATCTAGACGTGGTCCTAAGGTTCCTTATGTCATCAAGATTTGAACCTCTCCAATCAGCCTCTTTTTAGGACCTCACATTAAAAACTCTTTTCCTCGTATGCTTGACAACAGCTAAAAGAGTAAGTGAGATCCACGCCTTCAGCAGGATCATTGTTTTCACATCTGAAACGGCTACATGTTCCTTGCAGCTCGGTTTTTGCTAAACGAGCTTCCTTCACGTCCTTGGCCTAAGTCGTTCGAGATCCCAAGCCTGTCCAACTTGGTGGGGAATGAACTGGAGAGAGTACTTTGCCCAGTTAGAGCTCTTAGGTACTATCTAAAAAGGTCTTAACCTTTACGAGGACAATCAGAAGCCTTATGGTGTGCTATCAAGAAACCTTCTTTTCCAAGTTCTAAGAACTCAGTTTCTTACTATTCAGGCTTCTGATTAGGGAAGCACATTCTCATCTGAAGGAAGAAGACCTTGCTTTGCTGAAGGTAAGGACACATGAAGTGGGAGCTGTGGCTACTTCAGTGGCCTTCAAACAGAACCGTTCTCTGCAGAGTGTTATGGATGCAACCTATTGGAGAAGCAAGTCAGTGTTCGCATCATTCTATCTCAAAGATGTCCAGTCTCTTTACGAGTACTGCTACACCCTGGGACCATTCGTAGCAATGAATGCAGTAGTAGGCGAGGGCTCAGCCACTACATTCCCATAATCCCATAACCTTTTAACCTTTCTCTTGAATACTTTTTATGGGTTGTACGGTCGGCTAAGAAGCCTTCCACATCCTTGTTGATTTGGCGGGTGGTCAATTCTTTCTTGAGAAGCGCCGAGGTTAAAGGTTGTGATGAGGTCCTTTAGTATGGGTTGCAGCCCTTGATACTTCAGCACCTTAGAGTTGTTCAGCCTCCTAAGAGGAACGCTGCGCTCAGTAAGGAAGACGAACTTATTTAAGGCAGAGTAATGGCTCAAGTCGACTTCCTTACCAGGTACTTGTAATTTCATTGTTATTTTGAATAACTGATAATATGAAATACGGGATACTTAGCTTCTTGATATACATGTACACTGGTTTTCACCCACCTCCCTGGGTGTGAATCAGCTACATGATTATCGGGTAAGTTTAATATTGAAAAATGTTATTTTCATTAGTAAAATAAATTTTTGAATATACTTACCCGATAATCATGATTTAATTGACCCACCCTTCCTCCCCATAGAACCAGTGGACCGAGGAAAAATTGAGGTGGTGTCAACAAGAAGTACTGCAGTACCTGGCCACAGGTGGCGCTTGTGAGTACACCCCCCTCTTGTATAGCGATCGCTGGCGTATCCCTTCCGTAGAATTCTGTCGGGCAACGGAGTTGACAGCTACATGATTATCGGGTAAGTATATTCAAAAATTTATTTTACTAATGAAAATAACATTTTATTAACAACAACAATAATAATAATAATAATAACAATAATAATAATAGCTTTACGTATGCTACAGTATTTTATTCTTTTGTAGGATGTGTGTGTGTGTGTCTCTCTCTCTCTCTCTCTCTCTCTCTCTCTCTCTCTCTCTCTCTCTCTCTCTCTCTCTCTCTTGTACGCTTATTCGAAATGTGATTTTTGCAACAAAGAATATTATTGGATGCAGTACTACGTACGTATATATACAAAAGATTCATGGAAAAGAAGCACATCCATTACATTTGTAGTACAGTAGTAGCCATCAGCAGCCTTACACCATTCTAATATTGTATGACTGCATCTGATTTGCGTTTCATGTTCGATTTAATTTTACTACGTACTGTATACAGTACTGAATTATCGTATGATAATAATACAGTAATAATAATAATAATAATGATAATAATAATAACAATAATAATTTTATTAACAACAACAATAATAATAATAATAACAATAATAATACACGTAATAGCTTTACGTATGCTATTTTATTCTTTTGTAGGATGTGTGTCTCTCTCTCTCTCTCTCTCTCTCTCTCTCTCTCTCTCTCTCTCTCTCTCTCTCTCTCTCTCTCTCTCTCTCTCTCTCTCTCTCGTACGCTTATTCGAAATGTGATTTTTGCAACAAAGAATATTATTGGATGCAGTACTACGTACGTATATATACAAAAGATTCATGGAAAAGAAGGACATCCATTACATTTGTAGTACAGTAGTAGCCATCAGCAGCCTTACACCATTCTAATATGGTATGACTGCATCTGAGTTGCGTTTCATGTTCGATTTAATTTTACTACGTACTGTATACAGTACTGTATTATCGTATGATCACATTCTCTTTTCGTGTTTTATTTCTTTCTGTGCTGAATTATATATCATATGTAATGCAATGAACAATCAGTAAGAGCAGATATTACTAATTACAGTATTATTGGAATTACAGGTAACAAAATATCGTATTTGGGGGTCTTCAGATTTCGCGGTATTTTCGAAATTTCCGGAAAATCCGCGATATGTATATATATATATGGGTTATAGAAAAAACCCGCGAAGTGGTGAAACCGCGATGGTCGAACCGCGAAGTAGCGAGGGTTCACTGTAATATTCATACAGTAAATGTTCCTGTTGTTAAATGTGACTAATCATCTTTTGTTGGAAACCCTTAAGTAATAAGGGTTTACATATATATACATATTCTTTATTCCTATATCTATTCATTTAATATTTTATATAAAATATTTTTTAAATATTTAACTTAGCCGGTGGTTATATATGTAGCTAACGTCTCCGACGGTCGGCAGATTCAAAACTCACGAGCGATCACCTTGGTGGTTGCTGGGTGTACACTAGCGCCAACTGTCGGCAGGATACCGAATATATTCCCAAGGAATTCAGTTCTTCTCTGCCGGTTGGAATGACAACATTGGTTCCTGCTCGTGGTAAACCTAAAGTTTTCAACAATTGGTGAAGTACTTGTTCATTGTTTTTTGGCTTTCGCCGTGTTGGATAATCTTTGAAAAACTCTTGAATATCTATTTTGATTTTCTGTTGCTGAACTTGGCTTGTTTTTTGGATCTCTTTGAAATTTTCAAAATGGCTGACCCTTCTCCTGTCTATCGTAAATTTCTAAAGACTGTAATAAACGCCTTCCTAAGGCTTCCATCGATCCCCACTCTATTTGTGTTAATTGTAGAGGCAAAGCTTGTCATTTAGGGGATTGATGCCAGGAGTGTATTAATTTATCTGAATTCGAGTGGTTGGAGTATGATAAATATACTCGAAAACTCGAGAGAGAGATAGGGTTAGAAGAAGCTCTTCTCGATCGCAAGAATTGTCCTCTTCCCATGCTCCTGAACCTTTTCCTCCCCCTGTAGTGGTAGTTTCAGAACCCTCTACTTGCACTAATGAACCTTTTCTTAAAGATATGTTGAAGGCTATTCATGCTTTGGGTGAAAAGGTCGAATCACTGGCCTTGGACTGATATCAGCTTATGTCTGACGTAAAAATTTTGAAAAGTGAAAGTGACAAAGTGAAAAGTGCTAAAAATGTGTTTAGTGTTAATGCGGAGGGTTCGTCTGTTCGTGCTTGCCGCTTACCCAGTCCGAGACCTCTTTCAAGCTCCCCAACCCCTGGGAGAAGGAATGTCACAAGACCAAAGGTAGCAATAGGCGTTAAACAACGAACAGACGTTCCCTCAAAGGTAACAGACGTTGCTCCTCAAGCACGTCCTTACCATAAGACAGGCGAGACTAAGTTCTCCTCGTCTTCCGATGACTTGTTTATTTAAAAAATCTTGGCGTCAGGTTTCGAGACCTTTAAAACGTAAGTTAGTTCCTTCAGAACAAAGTCAACATCCTGGCTGTAGTCATTGGGGCAGCCCGGACCGTATTCCTTCATCGGAGGAAAACTCCTATTAAGCGCTCTCTTTTATCGTCTAGTTGTTCCGTAACTGAAATACAAACCACGCTACTGTATTTACATGGGGTAATTACTTTGGCGTAGCTGAAATGACGAGCCATAAGAATTTTAACGAGGGTTTACTACCCCTCCGCTAGTTAGTGGGGGGTAGGGAGGGGTAGCTTGCTACCCCTTCCCCCTCACACACACAGTGCGTGCTCCATTTTACTTTTGGCTCGAATGGCGAGTGGATGTCTCCGCTCCCATCCTCGCTTGACGGCCATTAATGTTTTGTCTTTTAACTTACTATTTCTTATACTCAATATATTTAAACATTATTGATGTTTATTTATTCTTGTGTATAGAATATAGTAAGTTTCCTTTTCAGTGTTTGTGCGGTGTGTGTAGTGTACGTCTACGAGAGTGATCGCCGGCTTAGCGCCAGGCCACCACGATTCTCTTCTTGGTCATGGCCGTTCACTCCTAGGCCACCATGGTTTCCTTCATGGAGAGCGGCCCCTCTCTCGAGGTCGTTCACCTCTTACTCCGTACTAAGTCTTCTACGATAGCCTCTTGGGCCGAGTCGCTATTTCGTTTTATTTGTCTCGATTATTTTTATGAAATCTAATTGTATTTTTAACTTTTCAGCTCGGGGAACACTTCCCTTCGGGGGTCTGTGATTCTTGGAACATGCAAAGTCAGTTACATAATTATAGTTGTTATAATTCTGTTTTTGTTAAGTTTTTCGCCCTCCCCCCTCGCCCGTGCATGTCAGTGGGGGAGGAGGGCGCATACCTAACTTTCGTTCTTATATTTTACTTTCCCTCGGGGTTACTCTTCGGAGTTCCACCCGCGGGAATTTCTGTTAAATAATTATTCATTTTTATTTCCCAGTTTACGATGCTGTTTCTTCGTGGACTGTAGTGTGCCAACGAAGCTGAGCTGTCCTGTTTATGCCTGGGGAGTCTGCTGTCGCTGCCGTCTCTCTAGGGCATCGTCATGGGCGTTATCCCTTCTCTTAGAAGTTCCCCCGTGACTACTGTCAGCTCTTCAGTGCATCCTAGAACGATAAGGAGGTTCGCCTCCAAGGGTAGTTAGTTAACTTCTCTCCTTACCCTTTTCCTGGTCCTTAGGTGGTTATGCTCTTGGGGCTGAGCGACTGCCCTTGTAACTATGCTCAAAGGGCTGAGCGGTTGCAAGGCCGGACCAGGGTACTTCAAGCGACTATGCTCTCGCGGCTGAGCAGTCGCTTCTGTAGCTATGCTCAAGGGGCTGAGCAGCTGCAGGATCAGTCTTTTGACCTCTCTCGTTCGCGAGGGAGGCCGCTGTAAGGACTCCTCTTCGGAGGATTGCTCCTGTTTACGTCAGCTGATCCTACGGCCCTTAGGGTCACCATCACCAGTCTCTTCTACGATGTGTTCACCTCTCTCGTTCGCGTGAGAGGCCACTCATAGAGACTTCTCTTCGGAGGTTTGTTCCTGTTGGAACAGCTTGCTGTTCAGTCACTAACAATTCGGTGTTTAGTGACATGGAAACTTCGGTTTCTCGTTACACTGACCCTTCGGGGTCTCGTAACATTAATTACGCAGATCCCTTGGGCTCTCGTAACTTTAGTCACTTCTACACTTCGGTGAGTAGTGACATGGAAACTTCGGTTTCTCGTTGCGCTGACCTTTCGGGGTCTCGCAACACAGGCTACGTTAGACCTTTGGTCTCTCGTGCCCTTAGTGGACCTGCTGACCTGCCGTATCCGGTCCTGGCTGCTGACACGCTTTGAGCGCCCACGCTCCCCGTTATCCAACGGGCTCCGATCCCTTCGGGGCAGAAGAGGCTTTCTCACATCGTGAGTAAGTCCCTTGTTCGCCAGGTATCCCCTGCGCGCCAACGTTCGCTTGCGCGCTAGCGCTCGGCTGCTGTTCCTGAGACTGCCTTCCAGAGACATCCTGTTCCAGAGGCTGCTATCCAACGTTCCCTGCGCATTAGCGCATATCGTTGGAGTTCCTGAGATAGCGCACGGGCGCTCACCAGCGGTTCAGCCTGCGGTGTCTCCAAGTCTCTTCTACGAAGGGCACCTCTCCTGTTCGCGGGAGAGGTCCCTCATAGAGACCACTCCTCGGAGTGTCAAGCAGTACTTCCAGTTGATCGTTGGCTCTCTGAAGCAGACCTGCCTTGGTCTTCTTCAGGGGATGCCCTCCCTTTTAGGGCCACATCCCAGTTCCTGATCTACCAGTTAGCTGATCCTTCAACCTAGCGCACGTGCGCAGTTATGCGCGCGCGTGCTCTTACCGACGATCTTCTGTTGCGCACTAGACGCGCAAGGGCCGACGATCTTCACTCGCGCGCAAGCACCGAAGATCGTCCGCGTGCGATCTTCGAGGTCCGACTGCGCGCGATCGTCGAAGATCGTCAGCCGACGATCTTCTGATACGCGCTAGACGTGCAAGCGCCGACGATCTTCATGACGTGCGTAAGCGCCGAAGATCGTTTCGCGCGATCATCGAGGTTCGTCCGCGCGCGGGATGGTTGCCCTCACGCGATCATCACGGTTCGTCCGCGCGCGATCGTCGAAGATCGTCCGCACGCGAGCACCGAGGGTTTCCCGCGCGTGATCGCCGACTATTTCCTCTCGCGGACGAGCGCCGATGACCTTCGCACACGTGTGACCGCCGACGATCGTCTTACATAGACGAAGATCGTACGCGCGGGGGCACCAATGGTTTCCCGCGCACAATCACCAACGATCTTCTCTCGCGCTAACGCCGACGATCTTCGTACGCACGTAAACGCCAAAGATCGTCCGCGTTTATGGTTTCCCGCGCGCAATAGCCGACGATCTTCTGTCGCCAAAGATCGTCCGTGCGCGGGATGGTTTCCCCCACGCAATCTCCCATGATCTTCTTTTGCTGGCAAGCGCCGACGATCTTCATTCGCGCGGAAGCGCCGAGGATCGTCCGCGCGGGCACCGATGGTTTCCCCCGCGCGATCGCCGATACGCCCACGCTCACACGAGTGCGAATATCCTGCTACGCACGATTCATTCACGCGCTACCCAGAACTGGGCTTTTCGCGCGATCACCAGCGTGATCGGCGCACTGATCTCCAACACGATCACGCCCGAATTACATTAGGGATTCTGGCGGTCAGGCCATCATCGCGTTCCCCTCCCCGCAAGCACAGAGCAGGGCCCTCTCCGGAGGAGGGGAGGTTTCCGGACAGGTCTAAGGACTCTTCTCCCTTCATTGCATATTCTCTACAGGCGAACCCTCATGTGTCGACTCCTCCAAGGGATCGAACGATCCCCTTCCCTCCAGAGGGACTATCTGACAGCGCGACGGTCAGTCAGCAACCCTGGGTTGCCACCGTTTTCAGAGTTCTTTCGCAGGCGATGAAGCCTGTGCTTTCTGACTGGGGCCACAATTCAGTGGCAACGTCCTCCCCCCCCCTGAAGAGGAAGAGAGGAATCCTTGACATGGTATCTCCTCCAAGGACTATCCTGTCTCTTCGCGAGCCCATACGTAAGGCTCCTATCCCTCCTCAGACTCCCTCCACCTCCCCTGCGGATGAGCATTACCCATCCCCAGGAGAGTCGTAAGATCCGGTCCACTCCCCCATCACACCAATGGGGGAAACCCCGCCTCTTCCTGAGAAGTCTTCTCGTATGGAGGTGGCGAAAGCCTTACATCCTTCATTGCTGGAGTCCTGTATCCCCCCTAGGAGGGAACCAAAGGCCCAAGTCTTCCGCAAGGACCCGACAGGAACCAGATGGTCCCTTGGAGAATGTCTGCGAGTCTCCTCAGGAAGAGCCTCTGGGGACGGGAGACCTCGCTGCCAGTCCATCAGGAGGAGAGCTCCAGGGGTCAGAACACACGTTCTGGCAGGTCCTGACCCTCAGGAGGAACCTCAAGGGGACCCCAGACCCAGAGATTCCTCCTCGTGAAGGGAAGGATACGGTCCTGGACTGAATCTACGCCACCTAGGAACTCCCTAGGGCCAGTGCAACTTTGCCCTGGTCTCAGGGAATGAAGAGTGCCAGAGACAAGGCCGAGGGCCAGCTCTCTGAGCTTGCCTCCTTCAATAGATCCAGTGTCGGTAACGAGCCACTCCCTCCTCCCTGGGTAGGGATCGGTAAAGGGACAGGCCCTCTGAGCAGAAGTCCAGACCATGTTGAAGAAGCGCTCCCTCCCGGAGGTTGCGAACGGGTCCCCAGGCTTCTACAATCGACTCCTCCCTGTGAGAAGGCGTCTGGAGGCTGGAGACCGGTCATTGACCTCTCGACGCTGAACGGGTTTGTCAAACAGTCTCCGTTCAGTATGGAGACGGCAGACACGGTCAGTCTTGCAGTGAGACCACAAGACTTCATGTGTACACTGGACCTGAAGGACGCGTACTTCCAAATCCCGGTCCACCCGTCTTCAAGGAAGTACTTTGGTTTTTGCCTGGAAGACAAGATATACCAGTTCAAGGTGCGGTGCTTCGGTCTCTCCACAGCACCTCAAGTGTTCACCAAGGTGCTCACTCTGATTTCATCATGGGCCCACAGGATCGGCATCCGTCTCCTCCGTTTCCTGGGTTACTGGCTGATCCTAGCAGACTCGAAGGCAACCCTTCTTCGCCATCGGGACAAGTTTCTCAGACTTTGCCAAGTTCTAAGGATCATGGTAGTCCTCGAGAAGTCCTCTCCGCGCCCTCTCAGAGTCTGGTATACCTAGGCATGGTCATAGACACCAATCTCCACAAAGCCTTCCCTTCAGACGACAGGATAGCAAGGCTGAGGAAGGTTGTGAGACAGTTCTTCTCACGAGAAGAACTTTCAACCCAAACGTGGTTACGTCTCCTCGACCATTTTTTCCTCCCTGGCCCGTCTGATTCCCTACAGTCGCCTCAGGATGAGTAGTGGCGACTCAGGTCGCGGTGGAGTCAGGGACATGACTCCCCGGACACCTTGATCCCTATGGGGCAACCGGAACAGACGGACCTCTAGTGGTGGGTAGCAGACGAGAATCTACGAAAGGGAGTGGACCTTCTCTCCCTCCCCCCGGACTTGATGCTGTTTTCGAACGCATCAAAGAAAGGGGGGCCCACGTTCTGAACCACAGGACCTCAGGCCTGTGGTCAGAACCAGGAAAGTACCTTCTCTAGACCTACTAGAGATGAAGGCCGTGTTCCTGGCACTTCAGTAGCTCCACCAAGCCTGGCCGACTACTCTGTGGTTGGGAGGAGCGACAACACCACAGTGATGGCTTATATGCTCAGACAGGCAGGTACTTTTTCAGAACAGCCATCCCATCTTGCAGTAGAGATACTGAGATGGCCCGAGTTCCTCTTGATCACCATAGCAGCTCGCTTCATTCCGGGCAAAGAAATGTGCTCGCCGACAGTCTGAGCAGTGCGACACAGATACAAGATACCGAGTGATCTTTGGATCCTCAAGTAGCCTACAAAGTCCTGACTCTGTGGGGTTCCCCAACTGTGGACCGGTTCGCTACAGCGCTGAACTACAAGCTCCCGCTGTACTGTTCCCCGGTCCCGGACCCCAAGGCCCTCTGGTAAGATGCCTTCCAACAACGGTGGGACAACATCGATGTGTACGCCTTTCCCCGTTCTGGCTGATGAGGAGAGTACTCTACAAGACCAGAGTATCGGTCAGTCTCTCAATGATCTCCATAGCTCCGCTAGGGCATCTCGCAGAATGGCTCACCAGACCTTCTGTAACTCCTTACAGAGCCTCTGAGGGAACTCCCTCCATGTCACGGGTTACTCACACAACCAAATGCCAACATCCTCCACAAAGCCGTAGCTTTGCTTCGATTTCACGCCGGAAGACCATCCAGCATCTCCTCAGAGAGAGGATTTTTGCAACAAGTTGCGAACAGGATGTCTGGACACCTGCGCAAGTCTTCAGCAGTAGTCTACCAGGAGAAGGGGCGAGTTTACTGTGGTCGGTGTCGTGGAAAGGGTATCCCTCCACACGATGCCACTTCCAGCAATAGTGGAGCTGCTCGTGTATTTGCGGGATGAAATGTGCCTTTCAGTTTCGGCAGTGAAAGGCTATCTCTCAGCCTTAAGTCTTGCCTTCAGGCTCAAAGGATAGACATTTCTTCCTTGCTGGAACTCTCTCTCCTCATACGAAGCCATGTTCTCTCCTGCCCTCAGTCGGAAGTGAGACCTCCTCCTTGGAACGTGGTTCGAGTCCTCAAGTCTCTAAAGAGACCTCCCTACGAACCACTACCTAAGGTTCCAGATCACCACCTTACCGGGTAGACAGTGTTCCTGCTAGCCTTAGCCTCGGCCAAGCGAGTCACATGGTCTCTCATATGACATCGCCCATTCAAGGGGATAGGGGGAGGTAACGTTCAGGTTCGTCCCTGAGTTTTGTTGCCAAGACTCAGAACCCGGGAGTGCCGGACCCGCGGTTCGACTCTTTCCAGGTTTCGAGTCTCCGTCCTGTAACAGATGACCCAGTCCATCTCCTACTTTGCCTTTAGGGAGTCTGAGGTTGTGTCTTAAGAGAAGAGCTGCAGTTCGTCCCCAGGTTCAAGCCTGGTTCGTGGACACTGGGAAAATGAAGAGAAGGGTCACCAGGAATACCATCTCAGCCTGGATTCGCAAGGTAATACACCTGTCCTTGAATCCTGACCCTTCTCCGTCACATTGCCCTAGAGCACATGATGTCAAGGGCGTAGCTACGTCCCTGCCCTTCATGAAGTATCATTCAGTGACACAGGTCCTGCAAGCGGGGGTGTGGAAGCGTCAGACCACCTTCACAGCCCACTACCTGCAAGACGTGACCCACAGGAGGCTCGATACGTTTTCTATCAGCCCTGTGGTGGCTGCACAACAGCTGGTCTAAACCTCAGGCTCCTTAATGGACAAGTAGCAGAAGGTTGAGGGCATTGTTACCCGGTGTTGGTCTGCGTGAATGAAAAGATCTGTCTGGCCCTTATTCTTTTCTTCATCCTCTCCTCCCTTGGAGAAAGCAGCATCCTGGGTTCTCTGCACAGCTGACCTCAAACTACTGCAGGTAGACCATGCTTCCTTGTGTTCCTAGTATTAAGTGTAATACTGTCATGTCCCCATACCCTGACGAGGTGGTATTGGGAGAGTCCTAGCCTAGATTTCCTTCTGAGGAACTCCAGGTCAACTTCCTAGGACGAGTCACTTTTCTCCTTCGCACACACCTTACGTAGGCCGCGGCAGTTTCACAACCGCTAGCGAGGAGCAGGGATTCCCTATTGTCCGAGTACTTAAACGCTCGAATATGGAATCCCCGGGCAAGCCAAAGCCAGCATGGCAGGGACTTACCACCCTTTCTAAGGGTTAAGTCACCTCATGTAAATAGCGTGGTTTGTATTTCAGTTACGGAACAAATGACAAATTCGTAGATAATTTGTATTTTTCCTAACTATGCAAACCTTAGCTATTTACACATATTTGCCTGCCAGCCCTGTCCCCCAAGATAAGTCCTGCCTCTAAGTAAAGTGGAGTACGCACTGTGTGTGAGGGGGGAGGGGTAGCAAGCTACCCCTCCCTACCCCCCGCTAACTAGCGGAGGGGTAGTAAACCCTCGTTAAAATTATTATGGCTCATCATTTCAGCTACGCCGAAGTAATTACCCCATGTAAATAGCTAAGGTTTGTATAGTTAGGAAAAATACAAATTATCTCTGAATGTGTCATCTTTTCCAACTAGGATTATACATTAGCTAGTAATATTAACGATGACGATAATAATCACTTGAGTTGAAATGACAGAAATGTGGTTACAGCAACCTTGAATAATCCAAGTCTGTTTGCATATTATTATTATTATTATTATTATTATTATTATTATTATTATTATTATTAGCCAAGGCACAACCCTAGTTGGAAAAGAAAGATGCTATAAGCCCAAGAGCTCCAACACGGAAAAATAGCCGAGTGAGGAAAGGAAATAATTAAACGATACAAGAAGTATTGAAAAATTTGAAATAAAATATTTGAAAAATATTAACATTAAAACAGATAATTAACATATAGACTATAAAAAGACTGATGTCAGCTTGTTCAACATAAAAACATTTGCTGCAAGTTTGAACTTTTGAAGTTCTACTGATTAATTATCAGAGTACTTGTCGATGTAATTTTGGCGAACTCGTTACTTAAATTGTATTTTACTTTCAGGTGACAGTAGAAAAGGTGAGGGAGATAGTGGCGAATTGCCCCAAACAGCGGTTCAAGCTAGAAGAGCGTGAGGCTGAGCTATACATCAGAGCTAACCAGGGCCATAGCCTTCAGGTATATACATTTTGAATCATTATTATTATTGCAGATATTGAAAAAAGAAACATTGCAACTTGTTACGGGAATACCACCAATTTGTTAGAAATATCATTGCCATGACTGTCTGCTTAAGGTGATGAATGCACTAGTTAATGGGAGAAGTACAAGAGGTAGGCCAAGGTTTGGGTGGATGGATGGAGTGAAGGCAGCTCTGGGTGATAGGAGGATAGATGTGAGAGAGGCAAGAGAGCGTAGTAGAAGTAGGAATGAATGGTGAGCTATTGTGGCACAGTTCCGGTAGGCCCTGCTGCTTCCTCCGGTTGCCTTGGTGTCCGCGGAGGTAGCAGCAGTAGGTGATTCAGTGTATGAAACTTTATCTGTGGTGGATAACGGGGGAGGGTTGAGTCCCTTATCAGGCTGGGAGGAGAGGAGAGAGGAAAGTCCCCTTTTATTCCTTTGTTTGATGCTGGCTACATCCCAAAATTGGGGGAAGTGCCTTAGTAAATAGATAGATCATTGGTGATGTGGCCACAGCATTATTGATTTAGTTGAGGGTCAGACTTGAGAACTAAGAATCTATTACTGTTATCTGAATTGTATACCTTAAGCGTCATTCCTGATTGCAGTAGCGTCAATGTCTACTGGCGTAAGGTTTGAGACACGTGTTCTGACACGCGCGTTGAACGTATCTGTTTCCTCGCTAGAGTTTACTTCACATATCTGACGTTCTGTCTGTTTCCTCTCTCTTTTCTGACCTTGATTTTTGTCAGAAGCAAAGATATTGGTACTGTATTGCAGGAAGGTCATTTGATGCTATATTCCTAGTTCTGTACTGAGTATTGGAAATTGTGCATATATATATTCTCTCTCTCTCCCTCTCTCTCTCTCTCTCTCTCTCTCTCTCTCTCTCTCTCTCTCTCTCTCTCTCTCTCTCTCTCTCTCTCTGTAGTAGTAGTAGTAGTAGTAGTACATTTTAACTTCATGATCTTTTTCCAGGTTGAGGACCTAGAGCTAGAGGAGATCACGTCGGACGACGGCACGCCGGTGATCCACGGGACGTACCGCAAGTACTGGGAGAGCATCTGAAAGGAAGGCCTCCGTCGCATGACCCGCAACCACGTGCACTTCACCTCCAAGATGCCAGAAGAGGTCGCCGGTGGCAGCGGAATCCGGAGCTCCTGCCAGATTGACATCTACGTGGACTTGGCCGAGGCTTTGCAGGGTTTGTTTACGTCCTGAACTTGTTCCTTCAAGCTATTGTTATCTAATAGTCAAATAAGTAGACAAGGTTAAGTGATGAGATGACTGTGGGATATTGTAGACTTTTGATTTTTGCTAAGGCATTTATAATAGGAAAAAAGGAAAAAGACCTAGTGATTTAAGAAGTACGTAAACTCTGGAAACAACAAAAAAAGAAAAAAAAAAACATGAGAAATGGACCTGAATAAGAAAAGATCTTTCAAAATACAGTGCACATACTATATAAAAAAGTACATATAACATAATTCAATTCAGAATAGCAATTTACATAACACAAGATCATTTACAAGGATGTCATTGTTCAGTGGCTACTTTTCACTTGGTAAGTGTAGAAGAGACTCTTCTAGGAGTAGGACACTCCAAAATCAAACCATTGTTCTCTAGCTTCTTTACCACTATTTTGGGTCAGAGTTCTCTTGCTTGAGGATACACTCATGCACACAATTCTATCAATTTCCTTATTTCCTTTCCTCAATGGGCTATTTTCCCTGTTGGAGCCTCTCTAGAGCTTATAGCATTTGCATTTCCAATTAGGGTTGTAGATTAGCTAATAATAATAAGGATTTTAATGTAGACATAGGCTATTTGCATAGTAGAAAGGGTGATTTGAATTTTAGAGAAAGCGAATTTAGGAGTAAATACAACTATCGAATAGTATTGTGATATGAATTTGAAGTTCATGCACAGTAAACACTTTGTCTGCAAGCTGTACACAATCCTGCGGCCTCTCAAATTTGGCCTCTTTTAATATTTTCTTTCTTCAAAGAAGTCCAGAAACATCGTTCGACAGGAGTCACGTAGGACGAGACGCTTGATAGAGACTGCATTGTACCGAGACCCAGCGCAGACTGATTACAGGTTGGTACGCAATACAGAGGCTTACTCCTTCGCTATTGGTGCTCAGCCTCATACCAAACCCAGTGCGTGCTCCGTCTGTCAGGAGTGAAGGGCACCACTGCAACTCACCCATTTCTTCCTGTGACCGATGGAGGTACACTGTGGTCTCTTTCACTGAAGAGGCATTTATTCCAAAAGGAGAGAAATACTGTAGACTTGGGTTGGGGGTCGATGGGTGGGACTAACCAGTAGTGGATCGCCTCTCTTTTACGAGGTACGAGAGACATTCCTTCACTTGATAGGGATCGGGATTACCATCCTGGGTCTTCTCTGTGCGATCTTCTTGCCACCAGCGACACTGTCACACGTTCCCACGTCGGGAGAAAAATTGGCTGTCGCCCATCCATCTCCGGCTTGGCTAGTCCACATGTTCGGTCGGCCATTGGGGGCCACAGGTAATTGGCTAGGACTGATCTCAAAGCTCTCACGAGCACCCAGGATTTCCCACCCCGCTTGTTGGCGAGGGTCTTTGCCATCAAGTGCAGGTGCACCAATGTAGGGATCACTTTCCTGCTCTGCAGAGGTTTAACGACAGTCTATGGGGATGCTTCTGAAGAGGAGGCTGATCGAACCACCTTCAACCTCCAGAACCCTCCTTTACTTGTCTAGGGTTTTCAAAACCCCAATGGCGACCGACTCCAGTCCAGTGACTTTGGAGGCGGAGAGTTCCGAGGCTCGGTGTTAATTTGTCACTCGTTGAGTGCAATGACCTTGGAGCGGTTACTGCGTCTCTTGTGAAAGTGATAGCGATAGTTATTGATCGGCCTTTTGTGGCTCTCAAGGACCAAGACCTCGCTTAAAGTTGCAGTGGTCAGAATTTAGACTGAGTGGATTCTCAGATCTCGGCATGACAATTCACTGCTGAGATTCTGTTTACCCGAGGGAGCAAGCCTGTCTCCTCTTTCCGTTGACCTTGCAGTTTTCCTGGTAGGGAGACTCAAGACTGAGGTCACAGTCTTCTCAACACTTGAGCTTGCTGCTGGTATAGAAACCTTCAATGGCTATCCTGCAGACAGCCTCCTGTATTGACCATTTTGGTTCGGTGCAATTACTACTTCGCCGCTTCTCGAGATGTTGTCGAAGTACAGCGAGTTGGGTCAGTTTGATGCGAATCAGTGTGCCAATTGGGCCAGAGGAGTCCCTAACCTTGAGGCACTCCTCGGGTCTAGAGGCTACTTCTTCCTTACCTCAGAGTGACATAAAGGCAAGCCGTGTCTCCTTTATCCACTGAGCAGTTACATTCACTGGACCAGACCATTCAGAGACAGTTACGATGAGATCCTTTGAAGAAAATCCTGCTGCCTCCAAAGCCCCATCAGGACCTCCAGCTGCCAACAGTGCTCCACCTTCTTTGTACCTAACCTGGCAGTTCAGCTGCTTGTCATGCCATGGGGGAAAAGTGGCAGCGATATGGAGCAATGCAGTGGAAGTCCTTCAGTACAGATATCTCCTGTTCCTTGTAGTACATTGTCCTCCCCTCACTCCACTCCGATGGTATTCCGTAACCATCCTCCAAAATTGCTGGAGCCCTGTCCTCGGCAGCAAGGGTGCAAGCCATGGAGGAGAAGAATGCTCAATAAGTCTTTCGGGACGCTTTTACAGGTTTTTAGTCGACCCTTCCCAGTGGAGAAGTCTACTGGGTTTGAAGACCAGTCATCGGCCTCTCTGCTGCTGAACGAATTTGTTTTGAAACTGCGTTTATATCATGGTCATGTCCCGGGTAGTATGTCATCAGAGAGGAAGGACTCTTGCTTTCAGTTGATCTGAAGCACGTGTATTCTTGAACACCTGTTCATCAAGCCAAAAAGGGAGTACCTCCGAAGTTTATTCTGCTGTGAGATAGTAGTATTGTGTCACAGCACCAGTGTTCAAACTAAAGCAACTAAAGTTCCTCCTCCTGGGATTTTGGTGTCTTTGTTGACCTTTTCGTATCCAACCAAAGGTATTACAGTGGTACCTCTACATACGAATTTAATTCGTTCCACAACCAACTTCGGATGTAGAAAATGTTCGGATGTAGAAACGAATTTTCCCATAAGAATACATGGTAATTCATTTAATTCGTTCCTCAGCCTAAAAACCCATAATAAATCCTTAATATATGGCTACACATAATTACACATAACAATAACATAACTGCATAATATGAAAGAAGCATGTGAAAAAGATAATTATAAAGAAATAATAAATAAAAAATGTGTTTTATTGCCACTTTACCTTAGAGACAGGCCAACGCAGGTGTAGGATTTGCTACGCCAGAAGACGACGGACGATCGGCGAGAAGGTAAACATGGTGTTAACATGTTCTTTAAATAAATACTCCTCTCTCTCTCTCTCTCTCTCTCTCTCTCTCTCTCTCTCTCTCTCTCTCTCTCTCTCTCTCTCTCTGTTCTTCTTCACTGTTAGTGTTAGAGACGTCTATTAATTTTTTCTGAGAGAGAGAGAGAGAGAGAGAGAGAGAGAGAGAGAGAGAGAGAGAGAGAGAGATTAAACAAAAATGTGTGTACATATGATTTTTAACAGCGTTAACGAGTTGAAAGACAGTTAAATGTAACTAAAAAAAAAAACAATATCAGCGAATCTGAATTCCTTTATTAACTAAAACAAATATTGATACAAACACACTCGTGTGCCTATGCGGAAACACACACACACACGAGGAGACACGATCGGCGAGGAGGTAGAGATGGTGACTGCGATAACATACCGTAACTTACACTACGGAAATTTTAATCTAACTTGGCTTATTTATTTTTTTTTATTTTTATATTTCATATTTTTTAATATTTTTTTTTCTTCTGATTTTTTATTTTCATCACTTTCAGTGACGAGTTACGGTATGTTATCGCAGTTACCATCTCTACCTCCTCCCCGACTGTCTCTCTTACTGCGTAGCAAATTTTGCACCTGTGTTTGTGCATACGCACACACAAGTGTGTTTGTATCAATATTTGTTTTAGTTGATAAAGGAATTCAGATTAGCTGTTATTACTTTCTTAGTTACATTAATTGTTTTTCAACTCGTTGACGCTGTTAAAAATCATATGTACTCTAAACACATTTTTGTTTAATCTCTCTCTCTCTCTCTCGGAAAAAAAAAATAATAGACGTATCTAACACTATAACAGCGAAGAAGAACGAGAGAGAGAGAGAGAGAGAGAGAGAGAGAGAGAGAGAGAGAGCGAGAGAGAGAGAGAGATTTTATTCAAGAACATGTTAATGCTATGTTTAGAGAGAAACAGAAAAAGAGAGAAGTCTTATTTAAAAGAGCTTGTTAATGCTATCATGGTTTTTTTGCTTCACTTTTTTTCTTTCTTTCTGTTCATCACGCTGGCCCTTCTCACAAATGATCGTTGCCAACAATCTCTTTGTCTTTTATCCCTATCAACAAAAGGCGTTTTATCTCTTCCAGGGTATTGCTAAGATGTCTTGTAATAATGGTGATCCCCTTCGATGGTTATTTGCTTTAATGGCTGCCTTCAGCTTGATGATCCTCGAGATCATAGGCCTATTCCGCCCATATTGTTTAGCCATACAGTATCACTCACATGCACACTGCTCTCATGTTTTTCTATAATTTCTTGCTTCAATTCTAATGAAAGAATTGCCTTCTTCCTGTACTGAAACTTAGCTTCTTAGGCACCATGATTATAGGTAAAATCAAAAAGGAAATGTGAGAAAAGGAAGAAAATAAGCACTGTTAATAAAAGAACAAACAGAGGACAACCACATGATACACATAAGAACAGAGAACTGAGCACTCGATGCTCAATAGCGTAATGTTTACTTCGTGTGTCGAAATAAAATTCGGGAGTAGAGTAAAAAATTTGCTCGAATTTTACTTCGGATGTTGGAAAATTTGGATGTAGATACGTTCGTGTGTAGAGGTTCCACTGTATCTCCATGGAGGTATAATATGATGCCCCGAAAATGGGAGACGACTCTTTGTCGTCTCCGTATTGGTCACACTCGGTTGACACACGAGTTTCTGCTGAAGGGCCAACACCAACCGTATTGTGACGACTGTTTAGTACCTCTAATAGTGTGGCATTTGTTGACCAAATGCCCCAATTATAACAACTTAAGGAATAGATATTTATTTGAGGCCCGAGGTGAGGGTGGCAGGTTCATCCTTGCCAAGATTCTTGGAAATGATGTGTCCTACCATGCAAGTGGCATTTTTAGATTTATTTCAGAAGCAGGTCTTCTGAAAACTATTTAACTTTTATGACATTCAACTTTTATGATTTTAATTGAATTCTCTTTTATTTTTATTTTATTTTATTTTTTTTATTTTTGTATACAAATCAAATGTTACCGGCGTCAATGACCTTTGATGTCAGGATGCCTGAAAACTTTAAATCAATCAATCAGTCCCACCCTCCTCCCCTCTAGAGACCAAGGGGCAGGAAAATCTGAGGAAGTGGGAGTAGTTCTACCTGTAGTCCACCAGGGTGCTAGTGTACACCTGACATACCTGCGTTAGCCGCGAGTTTTTTTAAATAGTTCTGCCGAGGCGTCAGGAAGGCTAGCCATTCTTATATAACCAGCGGGTATGTTAAAAAATTTATCTTATTATGAAAATATCATATTACGTCTCGTCATGGTATTGTTTTGACGGAAGTTGTGAGTGAATGTAGTAGAAATGGCTCTTCTTCTTTCTTCTGCCTCTCTTTGGTCAGCATTTGAAGCGTTGTAAGCTGGTCGGACAAGATGCTGGTGAGTTGCACTTCAGATTTCTGTGTAACGAAAGAGGTGTATCTCCCCATTCTTCATGTGAGTTTTGAGATGGTGAATCTTATACCAACCCATTACCCATTTTCCTGGTATTGGACTCTTGATGACGTGTCTTTTGGTTAAGGGTCTCTTTGATTTGGTGCATTACAGAAATATGTACGTCCCAGGACCTATCAGTTTGTCATCCCTACGAAAAACGGGTAGGAGGTGATCGTGTGTCTGCTTTGCTTCTCCACATAACCAGCCATGAACACATTCAGAGAAGATACAGAATCCTCCAGTGGGTTCTGAGGGACCCTCTGACCCTCCAAGCAGGCAGTGAGTCTCCCTAAGCAAAGGACGAGGGTTTGTATGTTGCGGGGAACAAACTGTCCCTCTGAGTCCTTGGTTGAAGTAGCAAGATTGAATAGAGAAGCGACTGTGGAAGGGGATGGGCTTTGCACCGCTCATTATCCATTTCAACTAGCGAATCCAGTTCGCACTGAAGTAATCTCCCGAATTAAAGGACTCAGGTTTTTATGAGTAGGAAAAATACAAATTACTTTTTAAGATTTGTTATATTTTATCATTGGTCTATTATGAATTTTGTTTATATGTATTTTTGAGACTACCTTTTGGTTTATGGGGAAAGTATTTCACTATCTCCTTCTGTGTCTTTTGTTTTTGGTATTATTTTCAATTATGATTCTAATAAGCATTGTGTGATATTGATTGACATTTGAGCAGAAGATTGGGTTTTCAGCCATAATGATTACTGATCTCTAATAGAAACTACGTATCATTCAGACTGATTTTTTCCAGCCCATCCTGTCTCTACCTGTTTCCATACAAGATGGTACATTGGTCGTTGTCACGTCCGTCACGGATGGCTGCTGCTGCGTATGCAAGAACGGGTAGCGTCCCGGAAGGCGTCAATGACAGGTCTGGTTTGCATCAATCAAGATCAGCTGGCTAATGTCTCTGGACAGTCCTTTTCCTCTGGGCCATTTTAGAAGAAGTCTGTAGAGAGAGGACTGTTGTTCCAAGAGATGTCAGTGATGGGGTTTACTCCCTTATCATCTAAATCATCTCTAAGGTGAGTCGCGTGTCCTTGGATTCTCTTGCGCTTCTAATGTTTATATTTTAATGAAAGGTTGGACAGATAGGAAAGTTTGAACTGATTTCCTGCATCAAATCTGTAATTGTTCCCACAAATACAAACCTTCGTTCTTTACACAGGAGAAGATTCAGCACCAGTTGGTGTAAATGGCCCTAAAAACTTTATGTGAGGTTTGGACAACTTCCCGGTAGTTACCTGGGTAGCTGGAAATTGTTGGGCCAGGGGTGAATATGGCCCACCTTTTCACTCACTATTATTATTGTTATTATTTTTATGTACCATGATCATTGCTTACACTTTTAATGGTCGTTTTAAGGTAAAACATATTATTATTGTTATTATTATTATTATTACTTGCTAAGTTACAACCCTATTTGGAAAAGCAGGATGCTATAAGCCCAGGGGCTCCAACGGGGAAAATAGCCCAGTGAGGAAAGTAAACAAGAAAAAGCAAAATATCTTAAGAACAGTAACAACATAAAAATACATATCTCCTATATAATCTGTAAAAACTTGAAAAAACAAGGGGAAGAGAAATAAGATAGAATAGTGTGCACGAGTGCACCCTCAAGCAAGAGAACTCTAACCCAAGACAGTGGAAAGCCATGGTACAGAGGCTATGGCACTATCCAAGACTAGAAACTGAATGGTTTGATTTTGGAGTGTCCTTCTTCTAGAAGAGCTGCTTACTATGGCTAAAGAGCGTCTTCTACCATTACCAAGAGGAAAGTGACTTCTGAACAATGACAGTACAGTAACCTCTTGGGTGAAGAAGATTTGTTGGGTAGTCTCAGTGCTGTCAGGTGTACGAAGACAGAGGAGAGTATGTAAAGAATAGGCCATGCCATTTGGTGTATGTGTAGGCAAAAGGAAAATGAACCGTAACCAGATAGAATGATCAAATGTAGAACTATCCGACCAGTCAAAGGACCCCCTAACTCTCTAGTAGTAGTATCTCTATGGGTGGCTGGTGCCCTCGCCAAATCTACTACCTTACTACCAAGACCACTTTTGATTTGGCCTTGGTAGAGAGCAGACATGTCCTGCTGCCCTCATCCATTCACTTGCTTAAGGCTATTTCAACTTTAGCTCTGCTTTGTCCTTTCAGTTGTGTGTTGCTGAAAGTTTGCCAAAGAATAACAAACGTGGGTTTTCTCCAGCACATAATGTTTATGTCGACTCACCCGCTTTGCCCTTCGTGCAGGGAGGCTTCTCTTGCGAAGAGTACCAGGTGTGACCATCCTCACAGTAGGAGCAGTACAACAGGAGGAAGAAGAACTTTGAGAAAGAATTCTATACCCTCGAGGTCATCAAAGAAGCCCTGACGTTCTTCTCCTCCTCCTGGTACTCTCTCCCCTTTATCTGCTGGATCCTCCTCCTCTGAGTACGATCGGGTAAGAGCGATGATTGTTTGAACCCTGGACAACGTTTGGATAAGGGAGACACGTTGCTTCCACTAGCGAACTAG